>NW_005874011.1:15908-18399 GCF_000147115.1 Myotis lucifugus | reverse complement strand
TCTGAGTGTTCGCATCTGGAAAAAGAACTCTAGTTTCAACATTCAGATTTTTAAGGTGAGAACGGCCAATCTGCGCATAATGTGAGTGCCTAACATCTGAGTTGCACTTAATATTTTACAAGGCTTTTCTTCAGCTGCCCTGCTATGCAGGCACGATTATCATGATTTCCCCAGGGAAGAAACTCAGGCTTGTAGGACCAGGCAAATTGCCCAAGGTTTCACACTTAATAAATAGCAGGAGTAGGACGTGAACGTAAGTCTTCTGTCTCCACATGTGGCATTCTTTTCCCTGCTCTGCGTGAGTGACGAGGGCAGTCCGTAGGAAGTGGAAAAGAACACACAGGAAGTGGGTGGCAGAGAGAAAACATGAGAGGTTTGGATCCTTGAAGACTGACTTTGAGTTCAAGTTCTGCCATTTACTGGTTTATAGTCCTAGAAAAGACACTTTTACTTTTTTTTTTTTCCTGTTTGGCAAGTGTAGGCAGGGCTGATAGTCATCTGGCGCACACTGGGTCGGCCATACTGCTGATTAAAATGTTGCTATCCTTCTGTACTGTCTGTTGAAGCCACTCCAATGGCCCCCTCTTTTTGGGTTTCCTCCCACTTCCCCAGGATTCAGCAATAAAGGGGTTACTGTGGGGCTCAGCAGGGGCCATTAAAGACCTGTTCCATTTCTGGGCTATGGTTGGTCCCAAGTCATACTGGTTGTTAAATATTTTTAATATCACCAGTGATTGAGGGTAATAATGCTAATATTCTCCCAGCTTCCACAGGCTGCTGTTGAAGATCAGACCATATAAAACAGTGAAGGGGACCAGTCAGCTCTCAACCTTAAAGGCAGTATTTTTTGAGGTGTCATAGCAATGGCCTTTGTGAAAAAGAATTCTATGGTATAGAAAACAATGCATAGGGTTTCCCCGTAGTGAGACTCGTTGCCTATTAGCCAGTTTAAGACTCTGAGATAGTAAAGGAACTTATTTTACATTTTTGACTGACTTTTCGAATATTTGAAAATATTCCACATAATACGTCTATCACCCCACATGATTAGTCTAAGCCAGGGGTAGGCAAACTATTGCCTGCAGGTCAGCTAGTCCCAGGTCTGTTCTTTGAGCTAAGAATATTTTTTACATGTTTATAGGATTGAAAAAAGACTATACTACAGAGATTGTAAGGGCTTGCAAAGCCTAAAATCATTATTATTTTACTTTTACAGAAAAAATGCCAATACATGGTAGTTTCACTTTGCTTACTAGAGTTGGATTAGAGTTAGGCATGAGGTCCATTAAACATCAAATAGTTATTAGTCCTAACCCACTATTTTGGGATATATCAGTAAGCAAAACAGATAAAAATTCCTGCTCTAGTGTATCTTATATTCTAGTTCTAGTTAACAAGATATAAGTCTATTGCTGTTTAGTAAAGGTTTCTCACACAATAGTGAAAAATATATTTCTCTCATTAAGTGTGATACTCCTAACTTGTGCTCATGAGGGAAGCCAGCTCAAGATACAGTCAACAAATCAAGGGTGATGGAGAAGAAAGTTAGAAAGAAATTAATTAAGCTACTGAATCAACCTTGAAATATGTCATACCTAAGAGTTCCCAGTATATTAGATAATAAATTTTATTTGCTTAAGTCCTTTTAAATCAGTTTTCTGTTACTTGAATTAGTTAACTATATACATTACCTAATTTAATCCTACAACAACTCTATAGCCAATGAATTATTCTCATTTCACAGAAATTAATTAATTGCATAGTCAACACAGTAAGTGAAGGAGCCAAGATGGGAACTCAGGTCTCTCTGGATCTCGCAGGTCTCTCTAGACCCCCTCCCCCCCCTCCAATGGAAATTCTCAGATGTGAGAATTGTTAAAGGGAAAGGCAGGAAGTCAACATGGGCACAGTTTTTAGGTCCGGAGCCTGTGTATATAACTGCATTACTGAGTTTCATCCTCTGTCTGAAACCGAGCCCAGTGTTTCTTGACCCCTCTCCCACAACGAGAAGGCAGCATTTTCTCCGTTGGCTGAGAAGTCATTATCCTGACAGTTGTATTAATGTATATAAGGAACTAAGCACTGACATCTCCCAGGGAAGGGCAAGTTTATCAAGTTCTCTTCCACTTCTCACCTTGTCTACTGCAATAATAGACTCCCACCTGGTCTATGTTCAATCTACTCTGGTCTTCTGATCCAATCTCCACACTGTAAAGAGAATAAAGACCAGTTTCTATATGGTCTGCAGAGCCTGGTTAGCCTCATCTTTCTTTTCAAGCACCCTCCTGCTTTCTCTGTTCCACCGCCCTGACCTTTATCAACCATTAGCTTCTGCCTGAAATGACCTTTCTTTCCTTCTATGCCCAATAAATGCCTATGTCTCTTTAATTTATTTATTTTTCTTTTTAAAAAGGGAGAGAGAGGGAGAACCATCAATGATGAGAGAGAATCATCGATGGCTGCTCTGCATGCCCATACTGGGGATGGAGCC
>NW_005874011.1:0-15808 GCF_000147115.1 Myotis lucifugus | reverse complement strand
TGTCTCTTTTAGATATCTGCTCATGTTTTCCTTTTTCATGCAAGCCTTTTCTGTTTTTTCCTGACTTGATTGACCCCTATCATTAGCCCTCATGGGACCGTGGTACATAGCACAATTGGTTTTCCCCTAGTTTGTGTGATTATCTGCTTAATCTCTCTACCATACTATATTCTATGCTGTAGGAGAGCAGTGGCTGCATTTGTCAGCATTGTAAACCCAGTGCCTGGCACACAGAGTGCCCAATATATTTGTGGAATGAATGTATAAATGTATACATAAAAAAGGCATCTTATATTTTTTCGGTGATCCAAAGCATCAAGGAGATTTTAGACCTTAGGTTGTATCAGTCCAAATCCTCGCAGGAAAGACACAAGATCCTCAAATGGAGCAATGGAGGAAAGTTTCATTTAGGAACTATTTACACAGGTGTAAAGAAAACTAACAAGGGATAGTGAATCACCCTGGGGCTGGCAAAACTGGAGAGAAGTTGGTACCCCCAGAACTGGGCAAGTAAAGGAAAAAGTGCCACCCCAAAAAGAACAGCGGTGGTTCTAAAAGAGAACCAGAGGATAGGAACTGCGCATATTATAGACAAACCCAGTCAATCTTTGGAACCTCTCCAGTGTCCAGCAGGGCCGGAATTATAAGAACAAGAATAATACTATTATCTCAGCATTATTTTTCCTCTCTTGGCCCCTATCAAGTGCCCTCTATTGGGTAAACCCAACTGAAAGCCAGAGGGCAGGCAACTAAATGCTGTAGTCCGTAAAGGCTGCTTTTCAGGGGACCAAGTTCAGTGGAAAATGGAGAAAGTGGATCTGGCAGGACAAATAAATATCCAGCCACTGGCCACTGAGACAATTCCATCTCCTGCTTTTCTAAAAGAATTGTTAAGACAAATAATGCTAAAGAGTAGTTTGAAAAGTTTTAATGTAATAACAGAAAGGAATGACTAAAGTTTGAGAGTTATGTAGATAAAGCTACAAAAGTTTTATTATCATGAAAATACCATGAGAAGTGTGGTTTACTGGAAAGTCCATGGAATTTTTAGTTAGACATGAGATCGAATCATAGCTCTGTCTCTGTGAACTTTGGTAGCCTTGGTTTGTAAAGTGAGGATTTTAATTATCTATATATACAAAAGCCTAAATGACCATTCAACTGGTAACTATGATGCACACTAACCACCAGGAGGCAGATGCTCTGACCAGTAGGTTAGCTTGCTGCTGGGATCTGGCCAATCGGGACTGGGCAAGACAGGCTGGACATGCCCTGGAGCCCTCCCGCAGTCACTCCCTGGCCCTGATCATGCACTGGTGGGGTCCCTCGGCCTTGCCTGTGCCCTCCGCAATCCGGGACCCCTCAGGGGATGTTGGGGAGCCGGTTTTGGCCCGATCCCCACAGGCCAGGCCAAGGGGCCCCACCGGTGCACAATCTGTGCACCAGGCCTCTAGTTCTTATATAATCTCATAGAGTTGCTGTAAGAATCCAATGTCTAGCAGGTGGTAGGTGCTCATGAAATGATAACTGCTCTGAGAGAGGTATGTAGTTACTACCTGCTAGGGTCTAGTACTATGATAGTCTCTCCCTGGGAGTTTTGTTGCTGTTGGGCAAGCAACAAGGGATGAAACAATTAGAGACTAAGTAGGCCAGAGAATAATCAAATATCAATGATCTATTCAGATCCTCAAGATGCAGGTCACAAGCTCTGGCAGATCTGCTGCATAACTGGATCACTCATCGCCCTTGCCCAATAGCCCAAAAAGCGCGTGCATTGTGGATGAATTGCATACATCAGTGAACTACTGAGTCACTTAGCTACGTGCAGCTAAACAGGCCGTTGAAGCCAATAAAACAGGAGCAGTTTAGATCTCCTTACTGGGTGGCTCTACCTCAAGACAGTACTGACAGCAGCCACCCAGCTCAAACCCATTGTGTGAAATGACAACTTTCCCCCACTTACTAAAACCCCTGCTTGCTTACGTGGTGCCAAACTGCTCGCACAAACACTGACTGATAGTTTAAAGACCACATTGTGCTTTTCTTTGCCATTGCATGAAGGGCATTATTTTCGATGTTGATAAGATCTGGAGGGAAGAATAAGGCACAATGGACTTTTATTTTAATCATCAAACACTCACGGTATCCCAAAGAATGCCCGGGGCTTTGTGCTACTTCTTTTGGTCTCAAGGCTTCTGCCATTAGGAAAGTAAAGACACTTGGCTCAGCATTTATCCTGGGGGATTGAACAGTGTTCTGGGAGCTCATTGGAAAGGAACTGAGAGGAGAGATGAAGAAGCAGAATTAGAAGGACCAGAGGAGAGGGCAAGCTGAAGAAACGGTATTTATGCCTGAAGTCCACTGCGTGCAGTAAGATTCTTGCTGTCACATAGCCTGAAGCATACTGAACAGAGAGGGGCAGATGCTACCAGAATAGATGAATGAGGCCGAACATCAGGACAGACTCAAATAAGTCCCCCTTCACCACCCAGCCTTCCCCTGTGTTGATCTCTAGCTTCATGTTTTCTCCAAACGAGTCTAGTCTAGTAATTCTTTTATCGCCCCCCCCTTCTCTTCCCACTCATATTAATATCTTGTGTTGTCTCGATTTAATCTTGAATTTGAAGTTACATTGGACCAGCAATCTAGAGGCCTACTAGTACTTCTAGCTTTAGCTTTTCTGTGTATCTTAAAGCATGGCCTTTCAGAACTTCCAATTTTCTCAGCTCTCAAGATATATCTATTTGGTTTGAGTTCTGTGATATGGGGTTACTGGGAGGACACGAAGAGAGGAGTAATAGTAGTAAGACATAATAGCTACCACTTATTAAATGTTTATTCCGAGTTAGGCACCACGCTAAGTGCTTTTTGCACTTTATCTTATTTCATTATCCCCACAACCCTTTGTGGGATGCGCTATATTATCCCAGTTTTACAAATAAGGGCATTGCAGTTCTTTGATGTTAAATGTCTTGCCTAAAATCATGTATCCGCTCAATGATAGAACTGGAATTTGACTTTGGCTCTGCCTAACTCCAAAGCCCCTGTTTTTAACCGCTGCTTGGGGGGTGAGAATAGGGGTAAGAAAATTTTATAGAAAAGTTTTATTAGTTCATCTATCCATCCACCATTCATTCATCCTCTCTTATATCTCAGAAAGGATTTAAGGTGGCTTTTGGAAAAGTAACATTTGAGCTGAGTCTTGAAAGACATGCAATTGTCAATCACTTAGGGAGGGCCAGAAAGGGCTATCTGGGTAGAGGCGACAAGATGAAGAGTAGTGTGAAAGCATCTAACAACAAGTAGCCCTGTGGGGCCCTCGACTAGGGTGACAACAGGCCGGAGAGGTAGGCTGGGCTGATCCCGTGTACACAGTATGACAACACGGAGAAGTTACCCTGTAGGCAGTGGGAGTGAGGAAGGACGATGAGTGCCAAGGCAACTAGCTCCTTGACACAGAACAACACCTCATGTTTTGGCCCCAGTGGAGTCTCCTTGCTTGATTGTTCTCATTCATCAGATGTTATGAATAGTATTTGTCAGTTTTCAGAACTTTAATCCAGTCTCTGAGGCTGAAGCTTCAACTCCACAGAGGCTGGCGGGGGAAACATTCCCCGTCTTGTAAAGGCCATCCCCAAGGAAGAGTTTAAGACAGTCATTTGGACATTGGAGTATGTCTGGAATATGTTTGCATCGTGAGGGTTAGGGTTGCCAGATTTAGCAAATACAAATACAGGATGTTCAGTTTAATTTGAATTTCAGATAAATAACAAGTACTTTTTCAAAAGTATGCAGTACTTTAAATAAAAAACTCTTCATTGCTTATCTGAAATTTGTTGCTTATCTGAAATTTCAAAACAGGGTTTTGTGTTTTTCATCTGGTGACCCTGCTGAGTTGGCTACTTTTTTTTTTTGATGAATGTAAAACTCCAGGTTTGCTCATGTGCAGTCACTCCCCCTAGAACCCCCTTTTCCAAAGTGCTGGCCTCCTGCGGGACTCGCGGCCAGGAGAAACGTGCTGTGTCCAGTGCGCGGCCACTTCCCACGTGTGAACCTGGAAGGGGCTGACCCCGGGGCAGTGAGAAACAAAGGAGGAAAGTCAAGGCAGGGCCCCTGTGAGGTCTATTCTTTGAGGGCTGGCCTCGGATATTTTGCAGCCTCCTGGTGGCCTGGCTGCCTGGCCTGAGCGGTTTCATGTAGAAATTCTTGTAAGTGATTGTGTTGGTTTCCTTCTCATAAACCTTATCTCTTCCTGGGAGTGTGTTTTGGTTTGCCTGGATGCAGCAGAGTATTCCGCTGGCCGCCCGAGTCCTCACGTCCAACTCTCTTTCTGTGGGATTTCTTTCTTTGCTTATTTGCTTTCGGAAGAGGCTCACTGATAAGGGAGAGCAGCCATCTGGGCCCGAGGACCCCCGGTACAGCTGCCCACGGGGACCCTGCCTCCTCCTCGGGTTGCGGGGAGTTGACGTATAAGCACAGAACGTCGAAGCTGAGTCGCACCTCCACATGATATGTGATAATGGGACATGGGAAGGGTACCCTTGACCCCCGCCCCCAACCCCCAGAGTAGTTGTACTTTCTGTCTGTTACACGTTATCTTTTGATGAAAGGATTCTGCAGCTAGAAATAAGTCGTAAAATTCTTTATTATAGCCCAGCTCATTGCAATAAGGAATCTGAAGCTCAGAGAGATGAAATGGTTTGCAAAGATAGCAGAGCAGGTTCATAGCAGAAGTGGGGAATATGAGCCAGGTCCTCCAGCTCCCGGCTGGTGCTTTTCATTCAAGTGTGCCATCCCTAACCCCACAGCACGAGGGCTGTGCACATGGCGGGGCCAGGGGAGTTCCTGGGCTCTCCAGTTCACATGCCTTCCCCGCTCTTAGGAACGATGGAGATTGTTTCGATTGCTGCTGGTTGGTGGGAATGTGTTAAAGCTTGAAAGGTAAATATCAAGGGAGGCTAGACAGCTGTCCTATTTCATCTTAACAGGGGAATCTAGTCAAGTGTACCGTCCTAGCTGGGAGTTTGTTGCCCGAGAATAGTGGTTCATGGAGGAGAGCATAGAAAACTCTGGAAACCTAGAATAGATGGGCTGCCTCTAGGGTAGCGGTTCTCAACCTGTGGGTCGCAACCCCTTTGGGGGTTGAACAACCCTTTCACAGGAGTCGCCTAAGACCATCAGAAAACACATATATAATTACATATTGTTTTTGTGATTAATCACTATGCTTTAATTATGTTCGATTTGTAACAATGAAATTGGGGGTCATCACAACATGAGGAACTGTATTAAAGGGTCGCGGCATTAGGAAGGTTGAGAACCACTGCTCTAGGGTAGAAATGGATTCCAAGGGGAGGGTGTGACCTGGCCTGCGTACTTCCGCTTTCCTTTGCTGGTCCTTTCGGTATGTCATCCCCTCTGGATGTGCCAGCCCTTTTCACTTTCCTCCCTGAGATGGGCATTTGGCTGAGGTGCGGTACTTGTGTTCTTGTGTCATGTACTTGTTTGTAGCGCTTTCCTGGAGGGCTTCTCCACAGTTCTTTACTGGATCATTCCCCAAACGCTTCAGGAAACAACAGGGAACCACTAATGCCAGGACCCACAGCCCCACATTTCTCTGGTTCTTACATGGAGAGAAATTTACAATGTCTTAAGGGAATAGAGTAACAAGGGGTTTCAGGACTTGTGTGTGGGTTTACAAAGGCCTGCCTGAGAGTCCTAGCTCTCACTTTTGCCAGCAAGTAACCTCGGGCAGCTGTGTGTGCCTCTCTGGGCTCAGTGTCTTCGAGTATGAACAGGGTGGGAGTTGGGTGCTGACCATAGCCCACACTTCATGGGATTGCTTGGGGCTTCGTGGAGAACGTATGGAAAGTGCTCTGCATAGTGGCTGGTAAGTGGTAAGCACGCAGTTGCTGCTAGTTTTTGCATCACCATCATCATCATTATTAATATTGATACATTTATTACTATTTTTCCTTAAAAATTAACTAATTTTGGTCTCCGACACCATAACCTGGGAGTTGGTGTTATTCCTATCTCCATTCAAGGAAAGCTCTCTCGGTCATCAATTTGGATTTATAGAGAGACTTTTATTTATTCACTTTTTGTAATAGAGATGGCTCTATTACAGCAAAGAAAAATGCAAGTTTATAAAAAATGAAATAAAATCTCTCTTAATCAAAATACTACTTATCTTATTTTAAATAATTTTAAACTATGATTTCTCAAGTTCTGCTTGCAGTTTGACCTCCTCAGTGAAATCTTCCCCCATTTCACACTGCTGGTCTCTCTTTTCTTTAATCTCCCGATTCACACATTCTCTGTGCCAAATGATCAGAGAGCAGTTTCTAACGTTTCCCACATAGAGTTTCTATTTTATTATTTCCCCATGAATGCTATGATTTAAAGCACATTTTAAAGCTAATTTTCTCATTAGGGAAATTTCACACATCCATAAAAGTAGTGAAAATAGTGTAATGGGCTCCATGCATCTATTACTGAACTTCAACAGTTTTATCAACAATGTGTCAATCTCACTTCACCCATCTCCCCTGCTCCCCTTTTATTTTGGCAAGAGTATTTTAAAGCAAATTCTCAAACATCATACACTTGCATCTGTAAATAGTTCATTATGTGTGTCCAATTGATAAGGATTTTTAAAATAATTACAGTGCCATCAATCTGACAAAATTAATGATGATTTATTTTATCATTTAACACCTGGTCTACATATAGATCTTTTTGATTGCCTTAAAATCTGTTTTTTAGAAAGTATATATTTTTATTGATTTCAGAGAGGAAAGGAGAAGGAGAGAGAGATAGAAACATCAGTGATGAGAGAGAATCATTGATAGGCTGCCTCCTACATGCCCCACACTGGGGGTCGAGCCGCAACCCGGGCATGTGCCCTGCCCGGGAATCGAACTGTGACCTTCTGGTTCATAGGTCAACGCTCAACCACAGAGCCACACCAGCCAGGCTAAAAACATTTTTTAATAACTGGTATGTTTGATTCAAGATGCAAACAAAGCTTACACATGGCATGTGGCTGCTGTGTCTCTTAAGTCCCTTTTAATAGATTACAATTGCTCTTCTCTCACTTTTTAAAACATTTTCTAAAATCTCAAAACCTACACTGAAAACAAACAAGATTGCATTTCTTATAAACAAGTCATTTCCCTATCTATTAAATAAGACCTACCTGTCAGTCAAGAGGGTGTGGTCCATATGCGATAACTAGAATTAACATGCTAAGTTAAGCAAAGACAGTTGCTATTTTTAACTTGTGCATCTTTATCTTGGGGCATATTTCCATTTGGCTTTATAATAATGCAGTGGCTTGGAGAGTTTAGTCCTAGAATCTAAGGTTGTGACCATCTGATATTTATTATAAAAAGGCACTTCTTATTTTACCTAATATTCAGTGTCTTCGTCAACCAGGCAAATTCCCTGTATTTCTGGAGACCCCCACTCTGTTCTCACTGATGCTGGCTGAGGATGCTTTCCTGTTCTCTGGATTTCAATCTCTGCCCTTGGCTAGTTCACTGGCTACCCGCCAGCCCCATGGACTTGGCCTTCCCCACCAGCCTGGACAATGGAGGGGGTGAGGGGAGCATCTTACCTCTCCTGGGGTTGGCAGGACAGGAGAACATGAAGCCCGTAGAGAGAGAAGCACAGAAAAAGTCAGAGACAGAACCCCTGGGAGAGATGGGAGCCTGCAGAACTAAGTTAAGAGAAAGGCTGAGTAAGTGGGACCTGTAGCCTTGGTGGTTGTAGAGACTATGCTGTACTCAGGCTGAAATTAGAGAGGGTCTTCAGTCCATTTCTAACCCCCCAATTACCTTAATTTTGAGTAAGAGGTGATGTGTGATAATTGCTTAGTCAAAACAAATAAACAAACCAACAAACCTGAAAGCAAGTTATTTTTCAGTAAAACTAGACCAACATTTTTAAGACGAGTGGCATCATATGCTGAAGTCCTGGAAGACACCTGGAAATCCCACGTAGACATGCCACAGCCCTTCCCCTTCCCTTTAGCTGTGTTCTCAGCCGTGGCTGCCATTTAGAGTTACCTGGCAGCTTTGTAAACCATTGATGCTGGGCCCTACGCTCACCCCCAGGTTCTGGTTTTGTCTGGGGTGGGATGCAGGAGTCTGTGCTTCTAAAAGCTTACCAGGTGACTCTAACTGCACCAGCATTCATGATGCGTTTTTATAGTTCTTATTTCACTTTTTCCCCCCAGGATAGATATTGTAATTTATTGGTAAATCCTATGTTGTTCCTTTTTCAATATTCTTCTATGGATTCTGTAAGCTCTAATATATTATTTATCTATTTCAGTGTTTAACATTTTCTAAGCATGCTGTGTTTTAACCACACTGTGCTATTGCTTTTTTGTGGCTATGTTGAAACTCTAAGAATCATTTTATTAAATTGATCCTATGGGAAAGTACCTCCCCTCTCAAGCTGAAACTTTTATTCAACTAGAACCTAGCTGTTTTTTTTAAATTAAATATTTATTGTTGAAAGTATTACATATGTTCCCTTTTTTCTACCGTTGACCCCTTCTAGCCTACCCCTGCCCCAGGCCTTCACCACCCTATTGTCTGTGTCTGTGGGTTATGCACATATGTATACAAGGTCTTTGGTTGATCACTTCCTACCCACACTCCCACGCTTTCCCTCTGAGATTTTAAGAGAAGAATGTGGAGACAGGGTTCAGGGAATTTCTTTGTGTGACAGGGGATAGAAAGGGACCCATGAATGGTAAAGGGAAGAGGACTTGAACTCAGTATTGGGCACTTAGTAGTAATCAGAACTGCCCAACAGTAGCACCAACTCTAGGGTGCAGTTCTTAGCTCTGTGAGAGATTTTAATTGAGCAGTATTTGTTACAGAATAGAATCCCACGTCATCTCAGATTGAATTTTATTCCTGTGTAATTGCCTGCATTTCTGTTTCCTGCAGTTAGGAGGCCATTTGAATCGTATTAGGAATTTTTTAGACTGTATGGTCTTTAAAAATGTTTTATATAAATATTTTTTTTCATTTTCTTGTTCTTTGTAACATAACACGTTGAAACATCCTCTCAGGGATCATTAAATGACATGTTGGAATCAGACTGACCTGTGTTCATATCTTAGCTCCTCCCAGACAAGCCTTGTGATCTTGGCAATGTAGGTACTTAATCTCTCTGAGCCTAAACATGTGCCTCTGTAAAATGGAGTTCCGAATGTTGCTGAGGGTGAAATTAAATAAGCGAACGCACATCGAGAACTTCTCACTGTGCCTGGCACAGACATGCACCCAGAACACGGAGGCGTTCATTGTTCTTAGTCCTTCCTTTGACTTTTGTTTTACTGAGGCTAATGGGGTACCTAGTAAAGGCTTTTACTTTCCTCAGATTCAGATGTTCTAGACCAGCCGTGGGCAAACTACGGCCCGCGGGCCGGATCCGGCCCGTTTGAAATGAATAAAACTAAAAAAAAAAAGACCGTACCCTTTTATGTAATGATGTTTACTTTGAATTTATATTAGTTTACACAAACACTCCATCCATGCTTTTGTTCCGGCCCTCAGGTCCAGTTTAAGAACCCATTGTGGCCCTCGAGTCAAAAAGTTTGCCCACCCCTGTTCTAGAGTCAGCTTTCCCAAGACCTCTGCAGCCGTGGGTACTTGCTTTCCACACAGTAACCCTTCCTGCCGCAGCAGCCAACCGCCCAGCTGGCCTTTGGACAACTGCTCCTGTTGGTCCCTGCGCACTTCGCATTGGGGGCCTTCGGACTGCTCAGGCGCACATGCCCCTTCTCAACCGAGGCCTTTCCTCACACTGGAAGGCTTTTTGGATTTTCTTTCACAATCATGTAGAATGAGGCCCAGGTAATCCTATCAATTTGACCTTTCTGCTAAGCTACAGAAAACGCAAAGAAATCTCACCTAAACCTCTTTTGGAGAAAACGAGCTTTAGAAACAATGGCTTTTGCCAGCATTAAAATTTCTGCTTTTTATTGGCTCATTTTAACTTCGCATTGATCAAAAGAATTGTTATGCTGCCCAGCCTATGGAAGCAGTTGACTTTAAAAGCCTTGCACTCGGTTAAATGGCTGAATAATCGTATTGTACGCTTTGCAATGCTCTGTTGCAAATATCAATTTATAAGGCTCTTCTGCACATGGACGGCGGGCCTGCAGCCAGCTCTTTCTCACCTGTTCTGCTTAAGTGCCAACTTGTCTTTGTTCCTCATCGGCTCCAAGCTGCTGACTGTATTTCTAAGGTTTATAAGCAATGAACTCTCTTTACCCCCACAGGGACTGGTTAAGTCCAACTACATTGTGATATGGAGAAGCATGAGGTCTTTGGAAGCTATGAATCACAGCAGTCCAACCTGGAAATAGTCATGTAGGCCTTTGCCTGAAAAGGTATTATTGAGACTTCAGTTCGTGATTATTGTTCTTCCCTAGTGCCAGTTTGATCGTAAGTCAGTTAAAAAAAAAACAAAAACGGCTCACACAGCCATTGTGTGAAGAGAGCTATGCTGGCACACACTCCAGTGTTAGACATTTATTAGCAAACTGAGCAAACATTTCCATAAACGTTCCTGTTCCCCTCCACCCCTAATCAAAACAGTCCTAACAGGGCATTTTGCACACAGCCTCCCACATCACGTGTTCATCAGCACTCCCGGCCTAATTGGTGTTAATGTGATGAGGGGGGCATGTTTTCAGTTTCTTTAGGAGGGATTCATATTTTTTGCAGTTGTTTTTTTAAGTTAATCTTAACTTTCCTTAGAAAACGTGAGGTTATGTGCTCATTTTCATACCTGGATTATTCTAATTTTTTTGAATGGAGGAAAATATTAAGATATTTGAATTTCTAGCTCCGTATAGGCACTCTCATACGCAGGGTGAATTGCTAGAGAGAGAAATTCAGGTAACTTAATACGAGTAATTTTCATGTGCAAGTTATTTAAAGCATCAGGCCTCTCCTTCTTCATTTATAAAATGAGACAGATGAAGGTTCTACCTTATGGAGTTGTGAATTTCCAAGGAGATTGTGCACCAGGCATTTAACCCAGTGCCTGTGGCATTGCAAGTGGGCGTGTGTATTTGATCCTCCTAAGCTTGTGAAATAGGAGGTGTGTTGTTTCCTGCACTGTAGGTGAAAAAAGCTCCCGGAGAATGAACAGGGACTTGGTCAAGGACAAATGGCTAATGTGTGGCCCAGAGTGGGGTTTCAATCTGAGATTCTTCACTCCTAGTCCAGTGCTCTTGCATTATAAAAAGATGGGTCATTCCTCAGTGTTAGGCAGTGTTTCTTCATGCTTTCTGTCCACTAGATTCACCTGTAAAGCTCTAGAACCATGCAGGTGCGTCGGTTCCAACAGCGGGGGGATCCTCAAGCAGGAGAGCTAGTGTGCAGCCTGGCATTTATAACTCTTGGTGCTGTGTTCTGCTGCCTCTCCATCCTCTGTGTTTTATATTTCTGCCTCTCCTTCATTAACTAGGTTTTCTATTTCTGGAATTCCTTTTGGATGTCTGTTAGAGCTTTTCCTTCTATTCTTTATATTTACTCACTTTCATCTTTTTTTCTTCTTCAAATCTTTGTGCTACATTCTGGGGAAGTTCTTTATTTTATTTTATTTTTTAAAAATGATTTCAGAGAGGAATGGAGAGGGAGAGAGAGGTAGAAACATCAATAATGAGAGATAATCATTGATCGGCTGCCTCCTGCACACCCCACACTGGTGATTGAGCCCACAAGCTGGGCATGTGCCCTGACTAGAATCAAAGCATGAACTCCTTCCTGGTTCAACCACTGAGCCACACAGGCTTAATGCTTAATTCTATTTTTTAATACTCTAAATTTCCTTTCAGTTGTACTTACTCTACTAATTAGCTCATATATTGACTCTTTTTATTTCAATGACAATACTTTTTATATTCTATTTGTGCCTAATTCTCATTCTTGTTTTACAGGTACTAATCTTGCCTTTGTTTTTATATTTTTAAAATTAACTTATATCAAACCCATTATGAAATTATGGATCAAATGAATTGTTTTAAGGGTGAAATAATTCTCTAATCACTATGATGAATACCTGAAACTAATGTAAAATAATATTTAATGTCAATTATAATTAAAAACTGAAATTTAAAAAATACAGGTGAAATAATTCTATAAGGCTTATAATTAAAATCAGTAGTCCCGTGGGGTGAGGGCATGTGCTGGGGGATAGGGGAGGCCAGGGGAAGGTCAATGGGGAAAAAAAGGAGACATATGTACTACTATTTGTAATACTTTAAACAATAAAATAAAATTTAAAAAAATAAAATAAAATCAGTAGTCCTCTGCCACACCCCTCTTCACCTCTGGTTCCTCATTCCTAGTGGCAACTGTTTTCCAATCTTCTAGATGTTTCTATTATTTACTTCCATATTTCTAAATAACACGCTTATGTTGCTTTTTCTTAATTATACATATTCTATGCAACTTTCCAGGGAATAGCAAGAAGGTAAGGATTCTGTTTTCTTATTCCTTCCATCTTTTCAATAGCACAATACTTAGTGCTTATAATGTGCATGTAAAGAATATTCATTCCTGAGTCAAGCAGTGTGTCTGTTGCCTATTTTACAACTTTTTATTTTTCCTGGAGTCAATAAATGTTCATTTATTGCTTGGTTATTTTTCTACCTTCTTATTTCAGTTTATTCTTGTATTATAATCACCCAAATTCATCCCTGAACTCTTAGTAAGTCAATGATAAGAGATAAAACGTCTGTGTTTCTTGGAGGTGTTCCTGCTCGGTCCTGCAGCTCCTTCTGGCCTTGGTTGCCCACACAGTCCTCCCGGGACTTCTCTACTGGGTATACTTAATTATTATGTCCCTCATAATTTGAAGGCAATACCCATGTTCAGAAAAAATTCGGAAAGCTAGGACACTTTTGTATCCCTTCGGGGTCCAGAGTAGAAAGAAATTGGTCAGAACTTACAAGCGATGGCCACAAAAGTAAAAGAGGGCAGGGCAGGTTGATCCTAGGGTTTCTTGGGCAAAACATACTCTGCTCAGAAGGCTTACTCGTTTTTCCTTTATCTTTTCAAATTCTCCCTTTTCTCAGATTCTGCATATTAAAGCTATTCAGAAAGGAGATTGTAGGGCCAGTCTGTCTTTTGTGGAATGCTGGCTTTGATGCTTTTTGGTGTATAAACTTGAATAAAGTTATAAAAATATTAACAGTTTGATACCAGTATAAGCATGGACAAATAGTAGATGAATAGAATAGGAGAGATTCCAAAACAATACTGCAATTCATCACTTAGCCTCTATGCGCCTCAGTTTCTTCAGATGCAAAATAGGAATGACTGTATCCTGTGCTTGTGCTGCGAGGATTAAGTGAACTAATACCAATGTGCTCGTCTAATAAATGCTTAATAAGATGCAGCTATGATTTTTGTCATTTTTATTTGAACAAAATATTTCCTTGTCCCAGGCCCTAATCAGCTTCCTCTGCAATGTCACACTCTGTATTCTGTACTACTTCTTTGAGGATGTAGTTATTCACTATCTTTAAAAAAAATTATTCACTACCTCACTTTGCTACCAAATTATTTTTCTGCACTACTGGTGTATTTCCAGCTGTTATATGTTGTTTGAGGGCAGAGACCACATAGAATGCGTGCAGTTGCTTCTCTGGTTCTCATGGCGCCTGAGAACTGGGCTCGCGGTGGCCTCTGGTCTGTGCTCACCAGTTGATTGGGTGACAGCTCACGTTAGGGGTGAGGTGATGCTTGTCAGGGGATCTGCTTTTGGCTCTCCGAGACATCAGGTGAGAGCAGCCCTAATTGGTATAAAAAAACATTTGTCATTTTTACCTCTGAGTGAACAGCCCTGGATTTCAAGAATTCTTAGGGAATATACCTGACAGAGTCCACCCAGAAGTAAATGCACTTCAAGGAAATATAAAAACGTGTGGTTCTTGACTGCCCTCTCACCTCCCGGTGCTCTAAAGAAGACAGGAGTTTATGATTGTTCTCATTCATGAATAAGTAAAATTTTCTCACCCACATGTTCTTTTGGGTTTATTTATTTCATGTACTTGATGTGACAACCTAAAACTATAAGTTTTCCAAGTTCCTCCTGCTTTGCTAAGAAAGGACTTTATTTCCGGCAGTGACCGGGACGGTGACATACTGTCCTTCTGGCTGTCTCAGGCTAGTCTCTCCCAGGAGTGGCTCACACCTGCTGAGCCGGCGTGGTCATTGGTGAATACAGTCATCCTCAGGGGCCATCAGTTCCTACCCTGTACTCACTGTGTACGTTATGAACTGGTAGCCTATTTCACTGCCAGGCCCTGGCTAGAACCTAACTGGGTGCCCAGCGCTAACAACTGTCTTTAAAGGCTTATGAATAGGGTCATAAACACTATTGACATTAGTGGAAACGCGTACTTTTCCTCCTGCCTGCTGTCACGTGCACCGGCAGTTCAGCATGAGGGCATGCACGGCTGCTCTGCACTTGGCCCGCGGTTTTATTTACATGTAGATAAATTCATTTGTTTAAACCTTTTTTCATAATCAAGTCAATCTTATATCCTGGCCTCTAGTCTTCAAATAATGAGAACTTTCCCAGATTATATGTTTTAAGGGATTTTTTCCCCTTCCTTTTAACTAGAGCCCCTCCCTCCCTAAATAAACAAACCTGGGTTATGATGCAAACAACCAGAAATTTAAACCATTGCTTAATGTGCATGAGCAGAAGTTTAACTGCAGCAGGGCCCAGTCACAGGCATAACGAAACCACAGAGCACTCTGTAGTTCGATGGCAACCTTGAGATTCACTTTCCAGGTGGCTATAGTTAGTCTCCACTCTGCATCAGAGAAACGTGACAGTGAAAGTGAGAGAGGCAACTCCTCTTTGCTCTTCTCCAATTTTACTTAAGAGGGAGTCTGGATAGTTGAAATATATTATTTTTGTTGTTTCAAGGTGCAAACCTATCTTGTTATCATATACTAGAGGCCCGGTGCATGAATTTATACACTGATGGGGTCTCTCAGCCTGGCCTGCGCCCTCCCACAATCTGGGACCCTCAGGGTGTAGTAGTGCGCAAAGCAGCAGGCGGCCGGGGAGGAACCTGAGCCCAGGCCAGGCACCAAGGCACTCCCGCTCATCGCAACCCTGCTGCACCTGCCACTGGCATTTGGTAAGCTCACTGAGTGGCATTCCTGCTGTGGGAGCTCACTGACCACCAGGGGGCAGCTCCTGCATTGAGCGTCTGGCCCCTGGTGGTCAGTGGGCATCATAGCGACTGGTCGACCGGTCATTAGGTCGTTCATTCATTCAGTTGCTTAGGCTTTTATATATATAAACTAGAGGCCCAATGCACGAAATTAGTGCAAGAGTAGGCCTTCCTTCTCCCGGTTGCCGGCACCAGCATCCCTCTGATACCCAGGACCTGGACTTCCCTTGCAGCCCCCGGCTTCGTCTGTAAGAACGTCCAGTCTAATTAGCATATTATGCTTTTATTATTATAGATATTTGGTGAGAAATATGGGAAAGAAGCAATATGTACAAGGGTAGATCTGATGGTGATTGGCTTGCCACTGAAACTCTATGGAAATATGTGATGGCTATCATTTGGTAAGTTTCCATGTATCTGTAGGTCAGGGCTTGACTTCAGCTCTACCAGATGGATGAATATTCACTCATTCAGCATGCCAGACACTGTGTTGGGTGGTGAAGTCAGAATAATGATGGCAAGTCATACAACTGAAAGAGTCTGTCAATAAAAAACACACGGCAAAGAAATGGAAAA
>NW_005874010.1:0-18312 GCF_000147115.1 Myotis lucifugus | reverse complement strand
CAGGACCCAAAAGTGTCTGTACCCTCTCAAAACAGACCGAAATCCCTCCTCGATCTAAATAAAGTGCTTTAACAAGTTTTCACTTAATTTAGAGAGCGGATTTGCATCCAATTCAACAATCTACCTGCCAAAAAGGCGCTTTATGGAACTAAAGCAGAGTTATGAAACCTCTCAGCAAACTTGTTTATAATGGAAATCACAAATCAGCAGCTAGGATACAATTATGAAGGATATTTTATAAGAAAGAAAATTCTCCTAGCATGTTTAGAGGCACTTTACGTTCCATCACATAAAATACGAATCCTGGGCTCATTGGAAACAGCAGCATGGTATGTGATAATGAATGACACGTTTCTTTTTCCTGGTGGGTCTCAGTATCCGCCTGGACCCTTCTCCCGATCTTCCTGGATAATCAGATTAACAAATCATAAAACTCTAACGCCTGTGCTCAGAGGCAGGTCATGCCGGCCTCCCCCAAGGTGGGCACGGAAGGGATGCAATAAAACAAGAACAATCAAGCACCAAGCCCTCGGGCAGCAGAGGGCACACTTGGCATCAAAGCCTGATGGGCCCTGCTGGACCATCCTGAGTTGACCCCAAGTAAATTCAAAGTTAGTGAAAGCAAAGAAATCACTGCTTTCTCAATTGCCTTCCAGAGCACCTCAGCTGTGTCCTCTGGAAGGGAAGGGACAGGGGAAAATTAGAAATTCCCACATGACAAGTAAATGACCAGGGTATTATGTGGGGAAAGTGCTGAATGAAAAGTCCTTTCCTGCCCTGGCTGGTGGCTCAGTGGTAGAGTATCAGCCTGAGCACCAAAGGGTTGTGGGTTTGATTCCTGGTCAGGGTATGTACCTGGATTGCAGGTTTGATCCGCAGCACCGGTCGGGGTGTGTGCAGGAAGAAACCAATCAGTGTGCCTCTCTCACATAGATGTTTCTCTCTCTCTCTCTCTCTCTCTCTCTCTCTCTCTCTCTCTCTCTCTCTCCCGCGCCTCCCTCCCTCCCTCCCTTCCACTCTCTCTAAAAATCAATAGCCTCAGATAGGATTAACAAAACAAAATAGTAGTTTCCCAATGTATGGTACCCAAGATCACTTTAGGGCAGTGGTTCTCAACCTGTGGGTCGCGACCCCTTTGGGGGTCAAACGACCCTTTCACAGGGGTCGCCTAAGACCATCGGAAAACACATTGAATATAGAATTACATATTGTTTTTGTGATTAATCACTATGCTTTAATTATGTTCAATTTGTAACAATGAAAATACATCCTGCATATCAGATATTTACATTATGATTCATAACAGTAGCAAAATTACAGTTATGAAGTAGCAACGAAAATAATTTTATGCTGAGCTCTATAAACAGGAATTTTTAATAAAAAGAAAAAAGAAAAAGAAAAGAATTTTATGGTTGGGGGTCACCACAACATGAGAACCTGTATTAAAGGGTCTCGGCATTAGGAAGGTTGAGAACCACTGCTTTAGGGGATATGCAAAGGAATCTTTTTAAAATTTGGAACATTAATATGTATATGTTAATGGATAAAAGACAAGTGATACTGGTTTTCCTACTTATGATATTGATATAAAATTGCCCTTTTTGCCCTGACCGTTTTGGCTCAGTGGATAGAGCATTAGCCTGCGGACTGAAAGGTCCCAGGTTCGATTCCGGTCAAGGGTATGTACCTTGGTTGCAGGCACATCCCCAGTGGGGGTTGTGCAGGAGGCAGCTGATCGATGTTTCTCTCTCACCGATGTTTCTAGCTCTCTATCCCTCCCCCTTCCTCTCTGTAAAAAAAATCAATAAAATATATTTTTTAAAAAAATAAAATTGCCCTTTTGACCATGTTTCAGTAAAACAGCAAGTTCATGTAAATACAACTTTTCATAAATAATAGCACAGTCTGCCCTCAGGTAATGGTAAAACAATGATCCTGATACCTCACTGTGTGGTTAGGGACACACTGAGCAGAGAAGGTGTCCCTGGCCTGCTGGGCACTTCTTTCTGCCCCAGAGTGGGACCTTCCTTCATGCCTTCCTTCCTTTGACTTCCAGTGAATGTCCAAGGCCCTGGTATCTGACGGTGAACGAGACATGGCCTTGCCCTTGAGGAGCTACACATTAGCAGGAGAAACAGACCACTAAAGAGACAGGGACTATATGCCACAGTAACTAAATCTTAAAAGTTATCTTCACAAGAAAAAGAATTCTGTACCTATGGATAGTAACGTATGTTAACTAGACTTACTGTGGGGGTCATTTTGTTACTAATGGAAACATCATATCAGGTTGTACACCTGAAACTAATATGCCTCAATTTAAAAAATTTTCATCTTGAAAAAAAAAATGAGAAAAAGAGCAAACTAAACCGTAAGCAAAAAGAAGAAAATAAAAATTAGAGCAGAAATAAATAAAATAAAGAATAGAAAAATAATAGAGAAAATGAACAACCCAGTAGTTGGTTTTTTAAAAATAAATCAACAAAGTTGACAAACATTTAGCTAGACCAATCTAGAAAAAAAGAAAAGAAATGTTACTCAAATTATTAAAATCAGGAATGAAAGATAGGATATCATTATTAATTGTATAAAAAAGAGTGTTCTGTGAACAGCTGCATATCAACAAATCAGGAACCTAGATGAAATCAACACATTGCTAGGAAAAATAAATCACTGAATCTGATTCAAGAAGAAATAGAAAATCTGAACAGACAAAACAAATACCGTAAAGAGATGTAATCATCATCAAAAACCTCCTAACAAGGAAAAGCCCAAGACCAGATGGTTTCACTGGTGAATTCTCCCAATCCTTCCCAAGCTCTTCCAAAAAACGGAAGAGGAGGGATTACTTCCCAACTCATTCTATGAGATGTACCCTCTACCAAAACCAGACATAAAGGTAACTACAGAACAAAATGTCCCTTAAAAACAAATGCAAAAATCCTCCACAAAAGACCAGGAAATAAAATGAAATTTAGTGACATATCCGAAGGATTATACTCCACAACTAAGTAGGGTTTTTCTAGGAATCTAATATGTTACAACATATTTGTAGCCTAAAGGACAAAAAACAAATGATGATCTCAATAGATGCAGAAAAAGCATGTGACACTATCTGCCATCCTTTCATGATACAAATACTCCCCAAACTAGAACTTCCTCAACCTGACAAAGGGCACCTATGAGGATCTAGAGCTAACATCATGCTTGGTAGTAAAAGACTGAAAGCTTTCCCTCTTGCATCAGGAATAAGACAAAGATGTATGTTCTGGCCACTTGTATGCAACACTGTATTGGAGGTTTTAGACAGGACAATTAAGCAATAAAAGAAATAGAAGGCATCCAGATTTGGAAAGGAAGAAGTAAAACTAGATTTTCACAGATGACATGATCTTGTATATTGAAAATCCTATAGAATTCCTCAAAACACAATTAGAATAAACAAGTTCAGCAAAGTTTCAGGATACAAGATCAAGATACTAAAATCAATTGTATTTCTATACACTGGCATTGACCGATCCAAAAATGAACTTCAGAAAACAATTAAATTTACAACTTACAATTTTATTCAAAAAGAATAAAATACTTAAGAATAAATTAACAAAAGTACAACCATGATACATTAAAAACTACCAAATACTGTTGCCTTAGTGAAAATATAAATAACCTAATTAAAAATGAGCAAAGTAGCCCTGGCCGGTTTGGCTCAGTGGGTAGAGCATCGGCCTGCGACTGAAGGGTCCTGGGTTCGATTCCAGTCAAGGGCACATGCCCAGGTTGCAGGCTGGATCCCCAGTAGGGGGCATGAAGGAGGCAGCCAATCCATGATTCTCTCTCATCATTGATGTTTCTATCTCTCTCCCTCTCCCTTCCTCTCTGAAATCAATAAAAAAAAATATTTTTTAAAAAGTTAAAAAAAAATGAGCAAAGTATCTAAATAGACATTTCTCCAAAGAAGATATACAAATGGCAAGTAAACACATGACATTAGCCATCAGGGAAATGTGAATCAAAACCACAGTGAGATACCACTTTATACTTACTAGGATGGCTCTAATAAAAAAGGCAGACAATAACAAATGTTAATAACAAATGTTGGCAAGAATGTGGAGCCGGCCGGGTAGCTCAGTTGGTTGAGTGTCGTCCCGGGCGTACTCCAATAAGGCTTCGGATTCAATCCCTGGTCAGGGAGCATACAGGAAGCAACCAATCAATGTTTCTCTCTCACATCGATGTTTCTTTTTTTCTCTCTCTCCCTTCTTCTCTCTCTCAAATCAATAAACATATCCCCAGGTGAAGATTTTTTTTTTAAAAAAGGAAAAGAATGTGGAGATATTAGAACTCTTGTACATTGTTGATGGGAATGTAAATGACACAGACACTTTAGAAAACGGTTACCATATAACACAGCCACTCCTAGGCAGATATCAAGAGAAATGAGAACATACATTCACGTAAAAAAACTTGCATATGAACTTATAACAGCATTCTTCATTATAGCCTAAAGCCAGTTAATGTATTTAGTGTACAAAACAGTGTCCTTCAGGTGAGTGTTTCATTAGCACTGCCTATAGAATAAGTCTGTAAGCCCATAAATGCGGTACCATGTCTGATTTTGCTCATTATTTTATGTCCTGCACGAAGCAGAGGGCTCAACATAGGGGAGACAGTCGATGAGTAGTTGTTGAATTAATGAATGAATGATATGCAAAGAAAAGAACACCCAAATAATATGGCTAGCACTTTCTCTCCCTTAAGAAACTTAATCCTGCCCTAACCGGTTTGGCTCAGTGGACAGAGCATCGGCCTGTGGACTGAAGGGTCCCAGGTTCGATTCCGGTCAAGGGCATGTACCTTGGTTGCAGGCACATCCCCAGTAGGGGGTGTGCAGGAGGCAGCTGATCGATGTTTCTCTCTATCCTTCTCCCTTCCTCTCTGTAAAAAAATCAATAATATATATGATAAAAATCAGATATTCTATTGAAAAATTTTAAAGTGGCATATGACATATATACAGGATTCTCCTTGACAGAGTGTAAACTAAAGTTGGAACAAGATAGAGATTAGCATCATCCCTGTTAAACTCAAGGAACATACATACCAGTGTCCCAGTACATATAAATGTGAAATGTATCTCAATGCATTGTCACAAAGCGAGCATAACCTTGGGAATCCATGACCCCTCCCAATGACTACCTTCTCCCTCCACCCCAACCAAACACTTTCATGGCTTCGAACACAGATTTATTTTGCTGGGTTTAAATGTATTTAAATGAAATCATGCAGTAATATTTTTTAGTGTCTGCCTCTCCTATGTTCAGCATTTATCTGTGATTCAAGTGGAGCTGTAGTTCATTTATTTCATTGCCATATAGTACTCCAACATGAATACACTGCAGTGTATGTATCTGTTCTTCTCTTGATGGGCATTTGGCTCATGTCCAGTTTGGAGCTATTATGAATAATGCTGCTATAAATATTCCTGTACATGGCTTCTGAGGTCTTTCATATGCATTTCTGTTAGCTCTGTCCCTGAGCGTGGAACTGCAGCATTTCAGGACACGCTCTGTTCAGGTTGAATAATACTGACAGACAGTTTTCAGCCTGTATGAGAATGCCAATCACTCCACATCCTCCCCAGCATTCAGTGGCCTTTAGTGGCTCCATATTTAGTAGCTGATGTCTCCCTTTCAGATAGGAGGGTCTTAGCTACAAGAATGGCAATGGTTTCCTGCTTGGACAGCTCCTCTCCAGCACTCGTCCGTGCATAGCTCAGCCTAGCCAACCTAACTTTTTTGGGTTCATTTCTTTCTTCAGATGTTACAAAATATTACAAGGCTACACAAAGAACAGAAAATAATAGAATTGATGCCATATCTCACCTCTTACATTTGCCAAGTCTCAAGATTTTGTCATTTGTTTCAGATAATTTTTTAAAAACAAAACAATTGCAATCATCCCTTCACCCCCAAACCAGATGTAATTACTGTCCTAAATTTATCTTTTAGTTGTTATAATTTTACTATATATGTATGTATATATAAACAATATATAGTATTGTTTTCCATGTCTTAAAATTTTATAGATGCCCTGGCCAGTGTGTTCAGTGGTTAGAGCATCAGACCATGCACCAAAATGTCATAGTTTAATTCCTGGTCAAAGGCACATACCTGGGTTGTGGGTTCGCTCCCTGCCCCCAGTCAGGGCGCATGTGGGAGGCAACCAGTCCATGTGTCTTTCTCACATCAATGTTTCTCTGTCTCTCTTTCCCTCCCTCTCTCCTTTCTACTCTCTCTGAAAAGCAATGTAAAAATATCCTCAGATGATGATTAAGAAAAAAACTTTATAGATGATTATCATCCCATAAGTGTCCTTCTGCATCATGATTTTATTGGTTAATGTGATTTTGAGATTTGGCCATGTTTACTCATTCTTGGTGTTTGGGATATACTAGTAAACAAAGCTCACAAAATCTCTGCCCTCATGAGACTTATATTCTAGCAGGGAAAGACAGTAAACATTAAATATATGTAAATTATACCGTATGTTTGAAGGGAGATCATGCTAGAGAGAAAAGCAGAGCAGGGCAGCTGGGCTCAGGAGCATCAAGGGGAGAGGCACTTATGATTGTAATTTGTAAACTGAGTGGTTGAGGAGAGCCTCATATTGAAGGTGATACCTGAGCCTAGACTTTTATTATTATTACTAGGGGCCCAGTGCACGAATTCGTGCACCTTGAAAGGAACTGTGTGCCGCGAGGCTGCAGTGGGTACAGGGGTGAGTCTCAGCCCATCCTCTGCGCCCCCACCTGACCCCTCCTGCTGCGGCCCCTCGGTCCCCTGTCTGCCAGCAGCCCCGTTCCTGCTGCCACTGCTCCCACGCGCTGAAGGTGCCGGCCCCGCTCGCACCCGCTGACAACATGGAACGATTGGGGTTGGTGCCAGCAGCAGGTGCAATAGGGGCCAGCTCCATCAGTGGGTGCGAGCGGCAGCTGCTGCCCCGATCGCCCCTCAGGAGCAGGGGGAGGTGGAGAAGCCCTCAGGGGAGATCGGGGCCAGCACCTGCCGCTCACACCCACTGACGGCACTGAGCAATTGGGATTGGTGCCGGGCGCCTGCAGCAGGTGCAAGCGGTGGCTCCAGCGCTGGCTGCGGGTGCATGTGGGCCCTGCGCTGGCAGTGGGTGCGAGCGGGGCTGGGGCTGGCACCAGCCAGCAGGTGTAAGCACTGGGCAGGACTGTGGCCATGCGGGAGCAAAAATTTTCAGTAACCACCAGAGGCTCACCCCTGATGACAATGACCGGTGCTCTGTCTTGGCCTGGCGCCCCCCGCTCACCTCCTCCACCATCCCGCTGTGGCCAATGCCCGCCATGTTCTGTGCATTCTCACTGGTGGTCAGCACACGTCATAGCGACCAGTTGTTCTGCTGTTCAGTCTATTTGCATATTAGCCTTTTATTATATAGGATTATTTTTAATGCTCACCTGAGGATATTTTTTCCCATTGATTTCTAGAGGGATTGGAAGGGAAGGAGGATGGGAGGAGGATGTGGAGGGGGAGAAGGAGGAGGAGGAGGAGGAGGAGGAGGAGGAGGAGAGAGAAAGAGAAATATCAATTGGTTCCCTCCTTCACCCGCCCCAAAAGGGGCTGGGGAACCTGCAACTGACTTACGTGCCCTTGATAGGGATTTGAACCCTTGACCCTTTGGTCCGCAGGCCAATGCTCTAATCACTGAGAAAAAGTGGCCAGGGCTGAGCCTCGACTTAATGAAGGCAAAGGAGAGAGCCAGAGAGAGCACTCCAGGTAATGTCAGAAAAATAACAGGTGGGATGGAGGATGCCAATAAAGGAGGAACCTATAGTCCATTGTAAGGACTTTGTCTTCATTGGAATGAAATGGGGAGCCATTGAAAACTTACTTAATTTTTAAATGTTGATACATGTAACTCTGCTTCATTTTTTAAACTTTGGCATAGTGTTCTATTGTATGATCATACATTTATTTATTCTCCTACTAGTGGACATTTAAGTTGTCTTCATTTTTATTATATACAATGCTGCAGTGGACATTCTTGTATTTGTCCCTTGAGCACATGTGAGAGAATTTTTCTAGGAGGGGAATTACTGGGTTGTGAGGTATTTTCCTCTTAAATGTTATTAGCTATGGCCAAATTACTCTGCAACGAGTATGTTCCATTTATACTGAGAAATTTCATTTGCTGCACAGCCTCACCAGTCCTTGAAATGTCTCTTTGTGGTTTTAAATTTTTAAATTAATTTTAGAGAGAGAGAGGAGGGGAGGGGAGAGAGAGATAAAACATCCACTTTTGTTGTTCCACCTATTCATGCATTCATTGGTTGATTCTTGTATGTGCCCTGACCAGGGATGGAACCAACTGAGCTACCTGGCCAGGGCTCTCTTTGTGGTTTTAATTTGCATTTCCCCATTCCTGGTAAGGTTGAACACCTTTTCATATGTTTATTTGTGGTTTGGGCTTTTCTTCTAATTGCTTATTCATGTCCTTTGATCATTATCCAATGGAGATAGTTCTTATTTTAAGTTAATTTTTAGTTCTTTATACTTTATTCTAGATACTGATCTGTTATTGATTATATATAATGCAAATATCTTCTCCCCTTCTGTGGCTTGTCTTCACTTTTTAAAAGGGCATCTTTATTGCACAGAAGTTTTAAATTTTTATATAGTTGAATGTTGGAATCCTTTTAAGGCTTGTGCTTTTTGCATCTTATTTTAAAAACTAGAAGCCTGGTGCATGAAAATTCATGCACCTGAGGGGAGGTCCCTCAGCCCTGCATGCCACCTCTCACAGTCTGGGAGCCCTCAGGGGCGGGAGGTAACCTGGCGATTAGGGGAAGGCGATGCCCCATCACACCTCTGCTGCTGCCACTGCCAGCAGCGCAAGCCTTGGCTGAACCTAGTTACCTGCGCATAGGGCGGCCCTGGGCAGCTGGGCAGACGCCATCGGAGGCTTGCCTGCACCTCGGGCCAGCCCTGGGCGGCTGGGGGTCTGAGGGGACTGGGGGACTCCAGAGGCAGGGCTGAGGGGACTGGGCGCCACCAACTTGTGGCTGTGGGCGCTGCCATCTTTGAGGGCATGGCAGTCAATTAGCATATTCCCTCCTTATTGGCTGTGGGTGCAACCATCTTTGAGTGCAGGGCAGTCAATTAGCATATTCCCTCCTTATTGGCTGTGGGTGCTACCATCTTTGAGTGCAGGGAAGTCAATTAGCATATTCCCTCCTTATTGGCTGTGGGCACCGCCATCTTTGAGGGCGGGGCAGTCAATTAGCATATTCCCTCCTTATTGGCTGTGGGTGCTACCATCTTTGAGTGCAGGGCAGTCAATTAGCATATTCCCTCCTTATTGGCTGTGGGTGCTACCATCTTTGAGTGCAGGGAAGTCAATTAGCATATTCCCTCCTTATTGGCTGTGGGCGCCGCCATCTTTGCGATGGTGTGAGGGTCAATTAGCACATTCCCTCTTTATTAGAATTAGATAGAATGCTCCTCCATGCCAAGGTCATAACATTTTCTTCTATTCATTCTTCTTTTATATTTGCTAATACCATCAGTTTGGTTAGTGTTAAGAGGAAAGGGGAAGACTGATCTGTCCCTTTAATGGTGGCATATCTTGCCTGTATTCTTTAATATTTTTAAATTCTTTAATGCTGATTTCATGGTTTAACTCTCTGTAGGCACATGTATTTTCCTTATTTCCAGGTTCCAGAGAAAGCTTTACTAAAACTTCCAAATCCTAAGCAGATATTCATTTAATGGGACTAATGGGACTAATGGGACTGGGGTGGGGCCAGGAATCTGCATTTTGATACAAAACTCAGGTGATTTTGATGCAAGAGGTCACCTTTTAAACTACTAGGTAGTGTTTAATCACCCTCCCAGGTGCTTGCCCGCTTTCGAGTAAACCCACGTTTGCTAGGTGATGATTTCGTTGCAGTCTGCCTCTGGTTCCTCTTTGATGAAAGTCCCTCCCTGGAAGAGTCCGCCCATCCCCCACCAATAGTGGTGAAGTCCATGGTGAGTCCCAGGTATAAAGGCTTCGCTCAGGCCTGGCATGTGGTAGGACTCTAAATGGAGGATGTTCATTAACCCTGAAGGTCTCAGCTCTGGGGTGACCCCTGCCTCCCTCCTGGACTCATTTCCTGCCATGCTCCCCTTCTGGGTCAAGTCATTAATTCCTCAGCGCCTCGATTTATCCTCTGTAAACTGGTGTTAATAATCTCTGCTTTACAAGGTTGTTGTAAGGATTAGAAATGGCGTATAGAACGCCCAGGACAGTGCCGGCATGTGGTGCTGTGACAGGGTCTGTGCGAGCTGAGCAGCTATGTTTTTAATTCTGGGGGAGCTGAAACTTCAACTTCAGAAGCGGTTCTCACGGGGAGCTATGGCCCCAGGCTAGTCTCCTTGTTCTCTCCCAGTGCATAGAACAACCATGGACCAACAGGCTTTCAGTGAAGGTTTGATAAATTAATGTTTCTTTCAGTGTAATACACAATTCTTATATTTCATTATCACCTCCAACGAAGCCACAAAACTGGAAAACATTTTTTATTATTTCACTTAACAGGTTCTTATACAGAGCTTACAATATGTCAGGCCCTGTTCTAAGTGCTTCATCGTAATTAACTCATTTAATCTTCTAACGATCCTATGAGGTAGATACTATTATTAGTCTCATTTTATAGTTGGGGAAACTGATCTAAGGAGCAGCCCTATACAGAGTGAGCTGAGCCCTCCGAGTGTGCTGCATTCAGCATCCTGGGACTCTATACATGGAAAAAAGTAATTCAACTGCTGGTCTTTACCGAAGCTTCTGCCTCTGATTGCAGTGGTTTAGTATGGGGCAAAGAACCCTTTAAATGGAAAATCATATATCCTTGAGCAATATTAATTGTATATAAATTTTATATTTTAAAACCCATCCTACCACTTCACACCCATTAAGATGGTTACTATAAAAACAAAACAACAAACAACATAAGTGTTGTCAAGGATGTGGAGAAATTGGAACCATTGTGGTACGCTGTTGGTGAAAGTAAAATAGTGCAGTCAGTATGAAAAACAGTATGGCAGTTCCTCAAAATATTAAAAATAGAATTACCTTATGATCCAGCAACCCCACTTCTGAGTATGCACCCAAAGACTTGAAAGCAGGGATTCAAAGAATATTTGTACACCCATGTTCACAGCAGCATTACTACAAGAGCCAAAAGGTGGAAGCAACCCAAGAAAATATGGTACATATAGTTGACCCTTGAACTACACTGACGCCCCCACACACACGCACAGTTGAAAATCTGCATATAACTTTTAATCCCCCCAAAACTTTACTAATAGCCTACTGTTGACTGGAAGCCTTATTGATAACATAAATGATTTTATGTTATATGCAATATGTACTATATACTTACAATAAAGTAAGCTAGAAAAAAGAAAATGTTATTAAGAAAATCATGCCCTGGCCGGTGTGGCTCAGTTGGTTGGGCATGCACCAAAAGGTTGCTGGTTCCATTCCCGGTCAGGACACATGCCTGAGTTGTGGGCTCAATCCCTGGTAGGGGCGTGCATAAGGCAGCCAATCCATGTTTCGCTCCCACATCCATGTTTCTCTCCCTCTCCCTTCCTCTCTCTCTCTCAAAATCAATTTTAAAAATCTTTGAAAAGAAAATCATAAGGAAGAGAAAATACATCTAGAGTACTGTATGTATTTATTGAAAAAAATCCACATATAAGTGGGCCCGTTCAGTTCAAACCTGTGTTGCTCAAAGGTCAACTATACATACAATGGAATATTAACTCTGCCTAAAAAAGGAAGGAAATTCTGACACATGTTACAACATGGATGAACCTTGAGGACAATATGCTAAGTGAAATAAGCCAGGCACAAAAAGACACATACTGTATGATTCCACTTATATTAGATACTTAGGGTAATCAATTTAGAGACAGGATGAATAGTGGTTGCCAGGGGCTGGGAAAGGGGTAGAACAGGAAGTTATTATTTTATAGGTACAGTTTCAGTCTCACAAGATACAAATGTAATTATTTCTACAAAACTGTACACTTAAAAATGGTTAGGAGGATAAATTTTGTTATATGCATTCTGCCACAATGAAAAAATATTTTAAAGGAGAAAACAAAAAAACATAGCTATTTATACGATGGTGGAAGAATAAACTATATATAGGCTTTAGGAAACCAGTCATCTGTCTATTCTATTCATTATTGTGTGTACTCAAACAATGTGTGGGCTTGTTGTAGGTACTTGAAGATATTGGATGAATAAGTGAACATACTGGTAAATTAAAAATCCTCCTGCTAACTCCTATGGCCAAATAAAGAATCCTACAAGAAATGGAAAATGGTGTTGGGAGGAACAGAGGAAAAAGAGGTAGAAGTCATTGTCCAAGCCTAGTTGACTAGGCACAAGCCAGCGAAAAGGCAACCACAGAAATCTGAGGTGGAAACATTGGAATGTGGCGCCACTCAGGAATCTTGATCTGTCTGGGGCTGAGAGTGGCTACACCAGCCTCCCAGGTCCTCTGAAGAAGGACGAGATGTTATCTGGGACTCCTCTCTCACCTCCCCACTACCCAGCAGTTGCCACGACTTTTGCATGAGACCTCTATCCCACCTCTAACTGACACCTGCTCTCTACCTAATTGCTATTGACCTTAGGAGAAGGATTTCCAGTTGGTCTCACCCCTGTTAACAAATCCAAAGGGCACTGGAGCAAGGAACAGTTTGCAAACCAAGCAGACATAAGCTTGGACAGAAGCCGAAAGTGTGTTTGGCCAAGACAAAGACAAGGTCACCTTTTAGAGTTCCCATTTTGGCTGGTTTCATATGAATGAGGTTTCCAAATTGGTCTAAATCGTGCAGTTCTGATTGGTCAGTATAGATGCAAACAAGGATATAATTTACATAGTTCTAACTGGACAGTGCATGTCTCAGTCCATTAGTCAAAAGACGAAACCAGCACTTCCCTACAGTGGTTGACTCAGACAGCACAAACCTGCAGGACACAGTGCAGGAAGCAGAGTTCAGTCTGAGGTTCTTCCTGGTATACAGAGTACGGGAGGGGCCCCTGCCAGCAAATGGCCACGTGGCTCTTATGTATAAAATTTGGTGAGTCCATCCCAGCAGATAAATTCCTGCTCGAGGTTCACATCAAATGAACGTTCTTGGGATCCACATTCTACTTCTTCTCTCTTCCAACCCAAATTATACAAAGTAATCTTTCTAAAAATCAGTTTTCATACTTGTAAGAAGTTCATAATGAGCCTCATTCTCTACCTACTACAATCTATACTTAGATGTTTAAAGAATCCAAAGTATTCTGTCCTCTCACAACTGACATACAGACTGTGCTTGCTCTTCCCCTACATGTCCTAGGTTTTATTATACTTTGTTTTTTTTGGTTTTGTTTTTACATGTTATTATGAAATAATATATACAAAAATAGAGAATACAAGGGACCCCTATGTACTCCTTCCATAGCTGAGAGAGAGAGAAACATCAATGTTAGAGAGAGACACATTGATTGGTTGCCTCCTGGCACGCGCCCTGACCAGAGTCAGGCATAAACCTGCAACCCAGGTACGTGCCCTTAACTGGGAATCAAACCCATGACCCTTTGGTGCACATGCTTATGCTGTAACCACTTAGCAGCACTGGCCAGGGGAACATATGGTTGATCTTTTTAAAAAAATAAAATAAAAATTTTTGCCTGGGCTGGTGTGGGCAAAAATATATATTTTTAAATTGATTTCAGAGAGGAAGGGAGAGGGAGAGAGAGATAGAAACATCCATGATGAGAGAGAATCATTGATCGGCTGCCTCCTGCACACCCTCTATTGGGGATGGAGCCTGCAATCCAGGTACGTGCCCTTGACCTGAATCAAACCTGGGACCCTTGAGTCCACAGTCCGACGCTTTATCCACTGAGCCAAACCAGCTAGGGCTCATATGGTCTATCTTGCTGCATCTGGACACCCACCAACTGCCTGATCCCACACATACTATTTTTTAAATTATGTTAGCCACTAAATCCACTCATTGAGTCAACCACTGTTTCCTGAAGGTTTCCTGAGGATTACCAGGTAGTGTTGCTAGAAACAGATACAGAGGTGAACAAGAGAGACTTGGTCCAGAGAAAAATACATTTTTATTTCAAAATAAACTGTTAATATCCAAATATTATAAACAGAATCAAAAGAACAGACCTGGACTAGCAACAGAGACTCCCAGATTTGTGTTCAAAAGAATAAACACTAAATGCAAAAAATTATTTTACCATGTTTACAGATGACCAAAGGAGATAGTATTAGAAAGTAGCTGCAAAAGAATGTGAACTAAAGAAAAAAATCTGTTTCAAAATATGACTCATTTGATCATTTAGTTATAATATACAAGAATCCTTGTCGAAACCGGTTTGGCTCAGTGGATAGAGCGTCGGCCTGCAGACTGAAAGGTCCTGGGTTCGATTCCGGTCAAGGGCATGTACCTTGGTTGCGGGCACATCCCCAGTGGGAGGTGTGCAGGAGGCGGCTGGTCGATGTTTCTCCCTCATCGATATTTCTAGTTCTCTATCCCTCTCCCTTCCTCTCTGTAAAAAAATCAATAAAATATATTTAAAAAAAAAAAGAATCCTGAGCAATTGCAAGTACTTTTACCAAAAATGCATAATCTGAATCTAATCATGAGGAAACATCAGACAAACCCAAACTAAAGAATTCTACAAAACAACTGGCCTGTAATCTTTAAAAACATCAAGTCATAAAGGCCAGAATGAGGGAGGGCCCAGAGCACTATCCCTCTGCCTCCACCTTTCCCTTCCTTTCCTTTCTCTTCCCCCACCCTCTCCCCTCAGGCTTCCTCATTCTCAAGCTCCAAGGGCCTTCCTTTACCTCTATAGTATGTTTCCTAAGCCCATTTCTTTTGGAATTACAGTTTGGGTCTTGGCTCTGAATTCTTTCCTAGCCAGAACTCTAGTACCAAAGTTGCTGACTCCAGGTCCAGACTGACCCCCCAGGTCTAACACCCATGGCAGTGCCGCGACCCAGATTGTTCTTCCTGTGACTCAGATTGTTTCATCGCTGGCTACAAGCCCTACTCGCACTCACCCACACCACCTCTAGACACCATCGCCACCTCCTTCTGTGCCCAGGCCTCATCATCACTCAGACAGAGAGCAAGGATCTCTTGGCTCTGAAGAAAAACATCACCCCTCTTTAGCAGGAAACAGCTACAGAAGAGACCTGTACTCCTTTCCTCTGCAAGAATTCAGAGCCACGATCCTTGAGGGGGGATGTGGTAGGCAGTTAGACAGACATGAGCAGAGCAAAGATGATGGGCCAGGTACAGAAGGCACCAGGGTGGAAAGCCCCAGGCGCCTAGCAACGGACAACTTAGAGGATGGAACCTCGCCTCCAGGATGACCTTTTATCCCCTAGCAATATCGCTGGTGATGCAGTTTGGACCTCCTGACCTTTCCTACCTAGAGATAACATCTAGGCCTCGGATGTATTTCAGCTCCAGGCCCAGAAAAGCAACAAAACCAGACCAGTGAGGCCATGGCTGCCCTCTGGACCAGCTGCATTGAGTAATGACCCTCTGCCCTGGCACTGACCAATCAATCAGTGGAGACCAAGACCCTGAAAGGAGACACCTAGAAAACTGCTGAATATTCTATTGAGATCTTCCCCTGGGACCTCCCCTAAAATCCACCCTCAAAACCCTTAGGACAGAGGACCCAGAGCGCTCTATCTCCCAGAAGCATCCCAGCCTTTCTCTTTCCCTCCCCCACCCCCGCCCCCAGGAGGATTACCATTAGCTTCTTCACTCCCAAGCTCCAAGGGCCCTTCCTTTACCTCTATAACTTGTTTCCCAAGCCCACTTCTTCTAGGAATTGTTTATTCTATCCCTGTGATTTACCAAATCTTACAAAAAAAAAAAAATAGATTGAGGAACTCTTTCAGATGAAAGGAAATTAAAAAGACAAAACAACTTAATGGTTAGATCCTAGTCTGGGAAAGAAAGCTTATAAAGGGATTTATTGAGGTAATTAGTGAGATTTGAATATGAACTACAAATTAGATAACAATAATTTAATAATATTACATTTTCTGAATTTGATCATATTTTATAATTTTTTTAAAATATATTTTATTGATTTTTTACAGAGAGGAAGGGAGAGAGATAGAGAGTCAGAAACATGGATGAGAGAGAAACATCGATCAGCTGCCACCTGCACATCTCCCACTGGGGATGTGCCCGCAACCCAGGCACATGCCCTTGACCGGAATCAAACCCGGGACCTCTCAGTCCGCAGGCCGATGCTCTATCCACTGGGCCAAACCAGTTTCGGCAATATTTTATAATTTTTAAAGAGGATTCTTTAATGTTAGCAGCAAAAATGGAAATATTTGGGGGTAAAAGTCTACAATTTGCTCTCAAATAGTTCATTAAAAAGGTAATAGGCGAGCATACAATGGAGTCAAGATAGTCTCTTCAATAAATGGTGTTGGGAAAATTGGACAGATATATGCAAAAAAATTAAACTAGACCACCAACTTACACCATACAAAAAAATAAACTCAAAATGGATAAAAGACTTAAACATAAGATGGGAAACCATAAAAATCTTAGAAGAATCCATAGGTAGCAAAATATCAGACACATGTCGTAGCAATATCTTTACCGATACAGCTCCTAAGGCAATGAAAACTAAGGAGATGAACAAATGGGACTACCTCAAAATAAAAAACTTCTACACAGCAAAAGAAACCATCAACAAAACAAGAGAGCCCACTGCGTGGGAGAACATATTTGCCAATGTTACATCAAATAAGGGTTTAATCTCCAAAACTTATAGGGAACTCATACAAAAGGAAGATGAACAATCCAATCAAAAAATGGACAAAAGACCTAAATAGACATTTTTCGAAAGCCAATATACAGAAGGCCAAGAGACATATGAAAAAATGCTCAAAGTCACTAACCATCAGAGAGATGCAAATCAAAACGACAATGAGGTACCATCTCACACCTGTCAGAATGGCTATCATCAACAAATCAACAAACGACAAGTGCTGGCGAGGATGTGGAGAAAAAGGAACTCTTGTATACTGCTGGTGGGAATGCAGACTGGTGTGCCACTGTGAAAGACAGTATGGAGTTCCCTTAAAAAATTAAAAATGGGCCCTAGCCGGTTTGGCTCACTGGATAGAGCGTCGGGCTGGGGTCTGAAGGGTCCCAGGTTCGATTCCAGTCAAGGGCATGTACCTTGGTTGCAGGCACATCCCCAGTAGGGGGTGTGCAGAAGGCAGCTGATCGATGCTTCTCTCTCATCGATGTTTCTAACTCTCTATCCCTCTCCCTTCCTCTCTGTAAAAAATCAATAAAATATATTTTTAAAAAATAATTAAAAATGGAACTCCCATTTGACCCAGTAATCCCACTTCTAAGAATATATCCCCCAAAATCAGAAACACCAATCAGAAAAAATATATGCACCCCTATGTCCATAGCAGCGTAATTTACAATATGATAGAAACAGCCTAAGTGTCCACCGCAGATGAGTGGATTAAAAAAACTGTGGTATGCCGAAACCGGTTTGGCTCAGTGGATAGAGCGTCGGCCTGCCGACTGAAGGGTCCCAGGTTCGATTCCGGTCAGGGGCATGTACCTGGGTTGCGGGCACATCCCCAGTGGGAGATGCGCAGGAGGCAGCTAATCGATGTTTCTCTCTCATCGATGTTTCTAACTCTCTATCTCTCTCCCTTCCTCTCTGTAAAAAATCAATAAAATATATTTAAAAAAACAAAAAAAAACCTGTGGTACATCTACACAATGGAATACTACACTAGTGTAAAAAAGAAGAACGCTTACCATTTGTAACAGAAGCGAAATAAGCTAGTCAGAGTTAGATAAATATCACATGATCTCACTCATTTGTGGAATATAACCAACATAAACTGATGAACAAAAATAGATCCACAGACATAGAAGCATTGAACAGACTGTCATACCTCAGAGGGAAGGCAGGGAAGGGGGGATGGGGGGATTTAAGAGATCAACCAAAGGACTTGTATCCATGCATATGAGCATGACCAATGGACACAGAAAGTAGCGGGGTGAGGGAATGTGTTGGGGGGCGGGGGCAGGTGGGGAGAGGTCAATGAGGGGAAAAGGAGACTTATGTAATACTTTCAACAATAAAGAATTTTTTTAAAAAGGTAATAGGCCTGGCCAGTGTAGCTTAGTTGGTTGG
>NW_005874009.1:12251-19644 GCF_000147115.1 Myotis lucifugus | reverse complement strand
CAGTTTATCCGCCATTTCTCCAGGTCCGGCGCAACGGGCAATACCCGGTTCTTTATATTCCGACTTCACCCACTCGGATAACCACTGCATGTTACAGTCACAGTAGAGAGGGTTGGCTCCAATTGCTCTGAAAAACATCACACACACACACACACACACACACACACACACACACACAAGTATTATTTCCTAAGGGAACATAAGGCAATGCTTAGTAGAAATTCCCTATAGATTTCCTGGCAAAAACAACTTAGAAGAAAATGAAGACATTGGGTTACCCATTTTCCTGGATTATGTGCAACTGAGATTTAGTGAGTCATCACTAGTGTTAACACGCACCTGAAATTTAGACAGGGTCCAGGTATTTGCAGAGACAGGTTTAAATTGGGTGGAAATCAACGCTGCCTTCATTCACCGATAATTTAATGAGAACGCAATCACGATGCTGGGTTCCGGGGACCCCAATATAAAACCTACATTACTCTTAACTCCCAAGAACTCCTTTTGCGAGGGAGATTAACCTATACACATATATGCACACACACTTCCTTTAGAAGTGCTCTAGCAGAAGGATTTACAAGAGGACTGTGGACAGAGGGTAACTCCGTGGGGGACTGGTGGTTAAAATGTCTAAGCTTTTAGATGAGTCAAGTAGGTGGGGAAGGCTGGGGAGGATGTTCCAGGGTAAAACCAGTGGGCACACAGGCACAAAGATGAGAAAGTGCCTGGGAAAACAGAGACACTAGTTCACAGAGCTGATTTAGACCGTCATTGGATGAAGGTCCCTTTACAAAGTGTTTCATTTCAGAGCTTTGGTTCCTACTCACACAGACAGCAGTAGCGATAGGAAAAGTAATCAAGGTAATAGCTAACATTTACTGCATCATTCCATAGGCAGGGACTGTGCTAAGCTGTTTATTTACTCGAATTACATCATTTTATCCAAAATAGCAACTCTCTGATGTCAATAGTATAATAAAGCATTTTACAGATAAAGAACCTGAGGCCAAATAAGTTAACCACTGGGTTTGTAAAATTGCCAAATTTGGGCACAAGAGATACATAAAACAGCATTTAAAAACTGATTAATTCTGACTGATAATTAACTTCAGATAAATAACATTTTAGGTCTACGGTCTACACAAAATTGAAGTTACTGTTTTATTAGAAAATCCCCATAATATGCTTGTAAAATACTTTACAATACTTTACATTGCAACTTTAATGCCCAACTCTAAACAAAAAAACTGGAGTAAAAGCTAAGCTCATATCTGCGTCAGATTCAAACTCTTTTTACAAATAAAAAATGAGCAAAATGATGTTTTTGAGTCATTTGGTCTCTTCCTTAGTGACATTTGCTAAGTCCTTACTATGTGAGGGATGCACAGAAAAAGTGAATAGAGCAGAGCTGTTTATAATCTAGGGAGTAAGAGACAAACGCATACATTAAATACAGGAGTGAATGGAACACAGGACAAAGAAGTTCAAGTTGCCCTCACTGTGAGTGGGGTGGCCACAGAAAGGGATGTTCCCCTGAGCTCAAGCCACGCTGCCCAGGCAGCCTTCCTGCTCCATCACCCTGACCTAGCGGATGGGACGGCCGCTTCCTTCTTTGTGCTGCACGGTCTGGTCTGCCAGAGAGCACCACAGTCTTGCACCTGGAGCTCCTGGCTTTAATTAACATCGTGTCTCAGGCAAATGACACCCCTGAGTGGTCCTGATGTTGACTTTGAGGTGCTGGGGTTCAAATATGGAAAACATAGAGGTCTTGCCTCCTGCGCCCTAATCGTTTAGTTGGAAGGATTAGACACTGTAGGCACCAATCAGATGTGCAAACACGTGCATGGAGAACACAGCCGCCATAGGACAAATTCAGATGTAGCATAATGGACAACTCACTCCTATCCTCCGCCCGCCCCCCTTTCTCAATTTTCTACAGTCTTATTTGGGGTTTGGTGGGTTTGGGAGGGAAGGGCAAAACCAGGAGGGGACATGGCAGGCAACCTCTCTGGGGAAATGGGAGCCCAGTGACACTGATATTTAAGCCAAAGCAGAGAACCGCTCCTGGGAATGCCCATGCGGCCTGCCCTAGGAAGGCTGTGGTTCCTGGGACCGTTCCCCCAACTTCCGTCCAGGGTGGCCATGGTCTTAACAGTACAACCGAAAATAACAGAATCATGAAATTTGACTCAGCTGAGTTTTTGGATCCCATTTATCCCATATTTTTAATTTTTTAAAATTGCACTTCCAGGAAATATGGAGGTGCAAATGGCTGCTATAACAAAGAACACAAAGAAAAGTGTTTCACCCATTGTGAGGATTTGGCTATTGCCCTCTACCACATTATAAGGTCGTGAACTCGGTCTCATTTATTTCTGCATGAACCATAGCCATTGCTGAGTAATATTTGCTAAATAAACAAATCTTGTTTGAGACAACCAGGGTAGGCTTCATGGAACAGGTGGTACTTGGGATGTGTCTTAGAACAATTGGGTTTGGAGAGACTGAATGGAAGAGAGCCAATATTTTAAGAATCAGAGAACAATGAGAGTAAAGGTATTGGCTAGGACGTTGGGTAAGCAAAGAGAACTCTACTAATGGGGAGTATGGGCCAAAAGAATAAATGAAGGCTATCTTGTGGAGTTCACCGTATCTACATTGAAAATCTTTACATTTTCTTGAAAACGGAACCATTCACATGTGATGATGTGACAATAAAAGGGGCAGCAGAGGATGCGTGTTGCAAACTTGCTTGTCAGGGACAGTTGGAGCTTAAACCCACATCACGAACTAGGTACTCACAGGTGTGATAATGCAGAAAGATCGTTGAAAGCACCTTCAGGCACAACAGAAATGTCATTTCCATGTAAAGAACTAAAACAAGAAAAAGAAAATTAAATTTCCTTTAACTCAGAGAGTTCAGAAAAATCCCCATGCATGTATATGAAACTTCAGTTGATGATAAGCATTTTAAATCAGTGTAGACAAGATGGTCTAGTCAATAAATAGCTTTGGTATCTATTTCAGAAAGCAAAATATTAGTTCCTTCCTCAAGTCATATGCATAACATACATTCTAGGTTGAAGAGTTAAATGTAAAAATAAAACTGAAGTGTAGTAAGAGAAAATACAGAAGAGTCCCGTTTTATAAACAGGATAGGAAAGGCTTTCAAAATCATTGTGTAAAACTCAGTAACCATAATGAAAAGGAGTGATACATTTTTGAGAACAGAAAATTTATTCATACTATAAAATATTACATATAAGGAACAGGATGGGGAATATTTGCAACACATATAAGATACGAGGAATAATTCCTTTGTGAAAAGACCTGCAAACTTAGAGTCAAGTGCTAGATGTACAAAGATATGTAAGTTAATAAGGAAAAGATAAAGTACCCAATAAAAATAGGGCAATGATATGATCAGGCTCATAGATTAAGCAGCACAAATGCTCAATAAACAAAATATATTCAAATGCTCGAGTAATTGGAATTGCAAATTAAATCAGAAATGGGAAATAAAGTTGCTTTTGTCATACGACGAACTGAAAGGATTGATGATATTCAATATTGGCAGGAGTGCTTTAAAACAGGTACTCTATTAAATAGTTGGTGGAAAAAATAAATTTGTAAATTGACAAAATCCCATTTGAGGGGCAATGTGATGTTTATTTTTCGTATTCTCCCAGTACACTTGGCGGTCATTTCCCCTGCAAATCACTGCTGAAATTACTAGCACATTTGTACCAAAGTGGACGTGTGGGCTGTTCTTTAGAGTGATGAACAGAATTATGAAAATTTGGAAGTAAAACAAACGATAGTGAAGATGTGACAGAAAAAGAACAATTCCTATTTATGGCTTTTAAAATTGATATAGCCAGGGAATATGTATATCATCAAAATAACCAAATGTGTTGCCCTTGCCAGTTTTGCTCAGTGAATAGAGTGTCAGCCTGTGGACTGAAGGGTCCCAGATTTGATTCCGGTCAAGGCCATATGCCCGGGTTGTGGGCTCAATCCCCAGTTGCGGGTGTGCAGGAGGCAACCGTTCAATGATTGTCTCTCATCATTGATATTTCTCTCTCTCTTTCTCTCCATTCCTTCTCTGAAATCAAGAAAAATATATTAAAAACAAAAACAAAACAAAAACCAAATATGTATAAGGGAGGATCATAAAAGAACATCAAATTGGATAATGGTAAATTCTTAGGGACGGTACTGGGCTTGAGGATCATGTTTTATTTTATATACTTTAAAATTCACTTATTATATAATCAGCAAAGACAACATTTCCTACATTTCTTTCAAAATTAGTTGACTCTATGAAAAACATACCTCTAAATATTGTATATTATCAAATAAACAACTATAGCATAAACATGACAGAAGAGAAATTTATATTGTTCAAATTAAAGCTGATGAACAATGATGTAGTCAGATATGCTTTTCCAAATTTGTAGTAAATGCATATAACCGAACACACCCCAGGATCAACAAAGCAGTTAAGCCAGTAGTAAATAGACAACTCGATCCCTGAGAAGAGTTTCTTTGTTGAACATCAGATGCTTACAGTAATCGAAGAGACTTCAATCCATCGAAGGTTCGCGGAGGGATACATCTCAGACGGTTATAACTAAGAATCCTGAAAGCATATAGAAGCAGAGTGGTCTTACTCAGGCATCCCAAAAGGGCCAGATGTCATTTTTAAAATAAAGTGGCTAAGAAGAAGGTTATATAAATTGAGAATATTGACACATAATATTTAAAAAAAATATTGTACTGTTTTAGTGAAACAACCTATATATTTCCTAAGTACAGCCCAGAAAGCTTCCTACCTCCACAGGTGCTGATGCCTCAACTATGCCCTCCCGAAGGTGACCTTCTGCATACATTTGCTTAAGCATCTCCTCTAATCCCACCACAGGTGTAAATATCCCTTCTGTCTTTTCTAGAACCCACCGCCTTTTGTAATGTCTGTGTTTGCTGGCTGATTGAGGCATTATTTGTCTGTTTCTCCCAGCAAGTATTTACATTCCTCAAGGGCAAAGATGCTATCTGTCTCGTTTACCAGGAATGTCCAGTGCCTAGAAAATGCACTGTGCCCAGCGAATTAATGAAAACGCAGTACCGCACTTCCACACTCACAAGGTGAGGAGCTGGGTCATGTTGCTGAAGCTCTGGTTAGAAAGGGTGCTTATTCGGTTGTTACTTAAGTCTCTGAAAGAGAAAAAGAAGGGAATGGAGTCTACTGTTAGCACAGACATGGAAATATTCATGATTCATAGAAAGAGAAGGTCTTTTTGTTCAAGGTCATAGCAACAATGTTAGCGCTCAGCTTTTACCTGAAAATAACAAGACATCGGGCAACCTTCTGGAATAGACTATAATGTTATTTACGATTCATGTGCCTTGCTTTGGCCAATGAGGTGTAGGCACCCGAGCCAGTTTCACTTCAGAAAAGATTTAGAGCGAGCTCACTTTTCCCATGTCCTTCCTCCTCTCTCTCCTGTAAGACTTGTGACCTTCCCCAGACCCTGTGACTGCTGCCTGGTCCCAGAACAAAGGCATGTGGAGGCCAGTTACAATGGACACATTTTATGGGGGAAAAGAAACCTCTGTCTTGGAAAGTTCCATCAGTTACACATGCTTATCTTCTTGGGAATATATCCTCACCAATATATCCTCTCTCTCTCGCCCTCTCCCTTCCTCTCTGAAATCAAGAATCACATATTTGAAAAACCACCACCACCACCAAAAAATGCCTTAATTAAAAACTCTGCTCTGCCCTTGCCAGTTTGGTTCAGTGGATAGAGCGTTGGTCTGTGGACAGAAGGGTCCCGGGTTCCATTCTGATCAAGGGCACATGCCCAGGTTGTGGGTTTGATCCCCAGTAGGGGGCATGCAGGAGGCAGTCAATCAATGATTCTATCTCATCATTGATCTTTCTAGCTCTCTCTCCCTCTCCCTTCCTCTCTGAAGTCATTAAAAATATATTTAAAGAAAAGCAAAAAAATAATTTTGCCCTTGGCCAGTGGTCGGCAAACTCATTAGTCAACAGAGCCAAATATCAACAGTACAACGACTGAAATCTCTTTTGAGAGCCAAATTTTTTAAACTTAAACTATTAGGTAGGTACATTGTTATTAACTTAATTAGGGTACTCCTAAGGCTTAGGAAGAGCCACACTCAAAGGGCCAAAGAGCCGCATGTGGCTCAAGAGCCGCAGTTTGCCGACTACAGCCCTTGGCCAAAGTCACCAATACATACTAGATCATCAGTAAATATCTATTTATTGAATGATAAGTAAATGAGAGAGATGTGAATTATTTACTGAAGCTAAATGGCTATTTATAAGTGCATTTTGTACTATGGGTTATAATTTATATTCAGTGAACTTGATCTTATTTTTGTTATATATATGTGATATATATAATATAATGACATAATATAAATATAATATATAATGAAATATAATCATATATAACATTTACATATACATATTTTGCATTTTGCTTTAGGAAAAATTATGAATATATATGCCTCCATATATTCAACAATGACACAGATATTAGTGAAGGTGTATATATTCACTAATGTTTTCCTAAAGCAAAATGCCAAATATATAAATAAGAGAAAAATTCATGAAAAAATAATTTAGGATAAAATTTATATGTGTGTATTTATATTCACGAAATTTTTCTGAAGTAAAATATATGAATCGTTAAATGCAAGATCCAGAATAGCTAATTATCATTCCTTTATTAAAGCACCAAAAGTATCAGTAAAATGGACCAATTAAATTGTGAAAATAGTAGGGATGTTATAGAAGCTCTAAAATCCATGTTCTCAACTACTGAAGTACTATACCTAACTTTTAAAAAGGAAATAAATATATCTATATCAGCAAAATGACTCCTTGGTGAAACCATTTGTGGATCTACAAATTCTCATTTTTCATTTTCAAATTGGTTTGGAATAATCACGCACTGTCCCGCAAATGACCCGGTTCTGCTCAAGTGACCCTTTGGAAACTGCAGCAATTTAATGGTTTATTTAACAGAACAAAATGCACGTAATCGCTTGTTGCTGCTGTTAAACAAATAACTAGGGCAGAACAAGGCGCCTTGGAGGGTATTCCTTTTTCCTTAATTTCATAGTTTGTCATCTAAACAGTCCTGGATGCTTCTTACAAAGTGTTTTCCTGTTTTCCTGTATTTTTAAGGAAAATTGAAAGTCATAAGCATCATTTTAACTAACCTCTACCTCCCTAGGGCAGTGATTTTCAACCTTTTTTCATTTCATGGCACACAAACTCATTATTAAAATTCTGCAGAATACCACAACTATGTTATAATGTTGGGCCGACTTCACAAAAAAATAGGAATATCTTTGG
>NW_005874009.1:0-10926 GCF_000147115.1 Myotis lucifugus | reverse complement strand
AAGAGAGAGAGACAGAGAGAGCGAGCGAGAGAGAGAGAGAGAGAGGAAGGAAGAAAGGAAGGAAGGAAGGAAGGAAGGAAGGAAGGAAGGAAGGAAGGAAGGAAGGAAGGAAAAAAGAGAGAGAGAGAGAGAGAGAGAGAGAGAGAGAGAGAGAGAGAGAGAGAGAGAAAGGAAGGAAGGAAGGAAGGAAGGAAGGAAGGAAGGAAGGAAGGAAGAAAGAAAGAAAGAAAGAAAGAAAGAAAGAAACAAAGAAAGAAAGAAAGAAAGAAAGAAAGAAACAAAGAAAGAAAGAAAGAAAGAAAGAAAGAAAGAAAGAAAGAAAGAAAGAAAGAAAGAAAGAAAGAAAGGTAGGTGCATGGATGTGAGAGAAACACATTCACTTGTTGCCTCCTACACTCGCCTGGAAAGGGGCCAGGGATCGAACCTGCAACTGAGGTATGTGCCCTTGACTGGGTAGTGAAACAGGGACCCATCAGTCTATGGGTCGATGCTCTAACTACTGAGCAAACCGGCTAGGGCATATTTTAAAAAAGTAACAGTAGTGTATCCTAGAATAGTTGAAGAATATTTCACTCTTATTGGAGGTAAGGAAGCACTTAGTGATTTTGACTTCAAGATGTCATGTTCATATCCCAGCCGGCGTGGCTCAGTGGTTGAGCGTTGAGTGGTTTGATTCCTGGTCATGGCACATTCCCTGGTTGCAGGTTCTATCTCCAGTGTGGGGTGTGCAGGAGGCAGCCAATCGATGACTCTCTCTCATCATTGATGTTTCTATATTTCTCTCCCATCATTGATGTTTCTATCTCTCTCCCCCTCTCCCTTCCTCTCTAAAATCAATAAAAAATATTTTTTTTAAAAAAAGATGTCATGTTCCTAGCTGAGATTGCTATTGAAGAGAAAAAGAAAAAAAATTGCTTTGTCCAATCCAGCAGATTCTTTTGTGGATCACTTGGGCTAAATTCTAAAATCCAGGAGAGACTGGCGAGTCCAGTTTTTTGTGGTTTTCTAAGAAGGCAGGCATGTGTCCAGCCATTTTCTTGTAAGCAAGAAGGTTCATTCAAATAACCACATTTGTAGTCAAACTCCAGTTTGTTTGTGTTTATGTGGAGGCAGTACCATGAAAGGCACGCACTATGGGCAGAACCTTGCTGCCGAGGGTGAGACCACTCTTTACCGCCGTAATATTATCAGCATATTAGTAAACAACAATGAATGTTGTAAAGGAGATATTTGGGAATTTAAACAGAAGTAGATTTCAATTAATAATACCTTAAAATAGTTTTTACCATTGTATATCTACTTGCTGGTATTACTTGTAGGAAGTTTCTTAGAAAATCACATTTACCAAGTGCACAAAAATAGCATCTATATGCAAAAGTAATAATCAAATAACCACATGTAAGTAAATTGTCCCTTTCTGATGAGAGTCAGCAGAATAATCAGAGAATAGATGGGCTCTGGGCTAACTGGCAAGACACAAAAGTAAAGGAATGCTTAAATATCCATGATGACACACACACATGCGCGCGTGCACGTGTACACACACACACACACACACACACACACACTAAATTCTATCTCCTCCCAGGCTCTTCTCTCCCAGAATATGGATGGGGAGGGGTAAACATTATTTCACTAACTTGGGTCATCTGTATAGAAGTGCCCACAATCAATTCTGGCACAGGGGCATGTGACCCCCGCTCCTGCCTCAGTGTTGGGGCCAATCTCAAGATCCGGGATTGAGGTTATATTTTTTGCAGGATACAGCAATAACTGAGAAATTGCCTAAAATAACAGTCTATTTCAACTATTTCAAAATGAAAACAGTTATGAAAAAGTCACAAATTATCAAAGTACATAGTAAATATTTGATTAAGAGCCAGCACATGAGATGAGTCCTTATGTCTACTCAAAATTTCTGACTATATTTCAACTCCTCTCCCTCCTTTCTTCCTGTAGATAAATGTTTTCTTGTTACCACTAGAGGGCAGCATAATCCCATGTACTTCAACACTCTCCCTTCATTCCAGAATGTAGTGCTATGCATGTTTACATGTAAAACAATCTAAGAGGGAAATTATATGGAACTGATTAAAAATAATAGATACCGTTTGTTTAACATTTTCCACCAACATTATTTCACCAAATTCTTTAATAATTCAATAAAATAAGCACATGGCATTTTTCTAATACAAGCATATATAAAGAGAAATACTGCTGACTCAGTGTGGTTCTAAGAATAAGCTCTCTGGGGGAGTAAACCTAGAATTTACAAGAGATGAGTTCATTCTTTTCATCTCTGAAATCTATTTTCTGTAGCAAAAGAGATTACTTTAAAACATTTGTAGAGAAATAGATGGAAGACTTGACTACATGATAAAAGAAACACGGAAATGGCATAGACAGGACATGGATCAAACAGGTTCTCAAATATGGTTTAGTAAGGAAATGAAAGAATGTTAAATATTTTAATGATTTTTAAAATATATTTTTATTGATTTCAGAGAGGAAGAGAGAGGGAGAGAGAGAGAAACATCAATGATGACAAAGAGTCATTGATTGGCTGCCTACTGCACCCCCCCCACTGAGTATGGAGTCCACAACTGGGGCATGTGTCTTGACCAGGAATAGAACCATGACCTCCTGGTTCATGGGTCAACGTTCAACCACTGAGCCATGCCAGCCGGGCAAATTGTTTTCAAAAATCGAGGTCAAAATTATTTAACGGGAACCAGGTAAAATGACTAAGAGATAGCCAGTTAAATGGTCCAAGAAGAGATTTAGCATCAAGACAATCTGAATGGTATGCTATGTCCTTGGTGGGGTGCACCTAGAATCAATGCATACGGACTATTCCATAGGCATCTAGCTTCCCAACGCTGAATGGAGGGAAACCTTCTGAACTAAATACACATTAAAGTGAGAATTAAGTCTTTAATTACACACCACACACACACACACAAAGAATAGTGCTTATCATTAACTAACAACTGCGACTGGTAGTCAGAGAGAGAAACCGATCACCTCACAACTATTCAAATCCGAGAGGGACCTTCTGTGCACACATGCTAAGATCGCACGGTTTCTGTCTAAGCGTTCCATTCAGGACCAAATTAAGATTCAGAGAACTGCACAGGATTTGAAAACAAGTTTTCTGACAACTGAAGTGGCATCTCCTTAAACCTCATTAAGAGTGTTCCGCGTGGACCAAAGTTTATCAAAGCTGCTCATTGGGGGTACTTGGATGCATCTGCATTAATGACAGGTACGCATTTGCATGAGGTAGAGTTGGACTTAAATCGTTTTTGATGCATGGTTCCATAGAGACAAAAATCAATGAGGCAAAATAACTTAATTGCATGTCAGGCATGTGTACATGGCCCGTGGTACACAGATGAAGGAATGGAACAGAGCACGCATGCATACCGTGTAAGCAGTCTAGTCTCTGATTTATTCTATTTCCCACACAGAGCAGCACATAGCACGAGGCCGCTAAGGAGGTGTGGGTGGTGCTTAGTGTCTGGATATTGTGCCTTGGCAATGTACTCTGTGGTTAAATGTCAGTAATGAAAATGTTAGAGATAACTGGCCCCACACCCTTTACAAATCGAGGGACTCTGATTCAAGTCCAAAGGGTAGTCACACATTTCTTTTTCAGGATTATGCCAGCTTCTCCCACCTCCCAGATGTTAATGCACCACATATGGTGAGATGTTCTCCCAGGAGACACAGTGGTAAGGGATACTTAACCAAATGGGATATCCTGACACTGTCAGGGGTCCTCAAACTACGGCCCGCGGGCCACCTGCAAATACAAATATTGTATTTGTTCCTATTTTGTTTTTTTACTTCAAAATAAGATATGTGCAGTGTGCATAGGAATTTGTTCATAGTTTTTTTTTTAAACTATAGTCCGGCCCTCCAACGGTCTGAGGGACAGTGAACTGGCCCCCTGTTTAAAAAGTTTGAGGACTCCTGCTAGATAAACTAAATATACAGCATTTCCCACAGTGCACTGGATGGGACATTAGTCTTGCAACATACTCCATGGGGAAGGGGCTATAGAAACAAGTAAGTATGGGAGCTACTTCACATTTTACCACCCTCTCTTGGAGCTCCCCAGTGCACCTTGGCATAATAAAGGCACTGAGAAATCCTGCAGCGAAAGAAGAGAAACACACACAACCGGCATCTCCCAAGGTCTCTGAACTAGCTTTCGTATTATTTGTTTAAGGTTTTATGTGATACTAATTAATGGTCCCTAGAATGTAATCTGCAAACAGGACTGTAAAAACTTCGGTGTGAAGCCCATTTCCCTTGGAGTATGACATATTCAATATTCAGAAAAGAAAGACAGACAAGCTTTACTTACAATTCAGTGACATCTCTTGGGATTCCTTTGGGCAAACCCTTCAAGCCCTTGTTGCTACATCGGACCACTGTGTCCAAGCAGGTGCACTCCGCGGGACAGCGGGACAGTGGGGAACAGCTATTGTCATCATTTCCTAAATTGCCAAAAGACATACAGGAAAACCCAGATTTGCAGCTTTGAAGAGGTTAGAAATGATTTTATGGCTTTACATTAACGTAACAAGCACCCATCTCGGGCCATACGATCAATGATCACTGACGTGGAGGGCAGTAAGGATTGACAGACACCATACTTTTCATACAGCTCCGTTTCCAGACAGCCGAGGGCAGAATTCCAGAAAATAATGTCCAGGGTGTATCATCAATACAATGATAATAGTTACTGTCTTTGTGCAGTTATTTATATAAATTACACTTTTAATTAGAATCTATGTGTTAACTGAATTAAGGAGACAGACGTGAAGAGGCATAAAGGGACAGAATTATTTCAAATGTTTCGCAAAAATGGTATGTATGGGTCCCTCATTTTTAAAAATATATTTTTATTGATTTCTGAGCAGAAGGGAGAGGGAGGGAGAGAGAGATAGAAACATCAATGATGAGAGAGAATTATTGATCGGCTGCTTCCTGCATGCCCCACACTGGGGATCCAGCAAACCTGGGCATGTGCCCTGACTGGGAATCCAACCCTGACCTCCTGGTTCATAGGTCAATGTTCAACCACTGAGCCATGCCGGCCGGGCAGGGTCCCTCATTTTAAAGTATGAATTCAAATCAGTTCTGCATTCACTGGCAATAATTACAGAACCTGTTTCGCGTACTGACAGGGTCACTCCAATAAAATGCCATGATACATAGAGTGCATGAAAAAGTGAAAATTATTACTTTTGTTGGATTTACTAGCATTTCTATTTTAGAAGTCAATTGCTTTTCTCATTTGGAAATGATAGCTACTAGAAGAGATGCTTAGGGTAATAAAGAAATGTTAAAATGAAGCTGTAAAAACAGTACCAACTGCCAGTTGGAAATTGGAAAATCTACAGCCTTCAAGAGCACAAAGTAGATTTGGATAGGAAGGTGCCCTCTGAGAAAGGAAGTGTCCTCTGGCTGAAACATAACAAAGCAACGAAAAAGATGTGCCAGGACTATCTTTGGACGGATACGCTGGGCAGCTGCACCCTTAGCATCAGCACAGTCACTGGACGCCTGGGGACCACAGCCTGGGCGCGGCCTTCTTACCATCATCGCAGGTGAAGTCTTGAATGGCCACATCCTGGATGGGGATCTCCTTGAGGAAGTAGGGTTTCTGACAGCGAGGGTTGCCCGTTACAATTCTTTTCTTCCGGAGCCATTCTCCCAACCAAGCCAGGTAGCAGTTACAGTTGAAAGGATTGGCCAAGAGGTTTCTAAGTGCCACATGCAAGCAATGCAGAGTTGAGTTCAGTCAGGGTTTCACCTCCTTATTTCTCAAAACCCCATGCTACCATTTCCCACACGATTTCTGCTGAAATGGTTCCTTATGTTTCATATTCCCCTCCAGCCCCCGATTCATACCCCATCACAATATATGGGATGCATTTTTTTTTTGCTAAAATATTTATGTGTAAAATTTACAAAATAACAAGACTTTCATATGTGGAATTCTTTCAAATAATTTCATGCAAAAAATAAAGTGAAAGCAGCAATTTAGGCCTTAAGCAGTGGATCCTGAGGGATAGCTCATTTAGAGATCATTTAAACTTGTCTGAGGTCTGAGCTGCTGTCAGACTCCCCTGCCCTGATAATGCAGCAACTTAATATAAAGATGAAGGCTGATTACCTTATATTATTGAGTTTAACCTGACAACAGCTATTTCATTAATTTGTCATTTCAAGATTTCCATTTCTTATTTGCTCAAGAGAATAGGTTTCCCATCGAAGCTGACAGCTGAGTTGATTAAATGCCAGTTATAAAAATGAATTCACTTCTACAAATCTCCGCACTTTTGGCATCTCACCACTTCAGCACAACCCTATTGACGATCCCATTATTTATAAACATGCCATGTTTAATATGCACAAATTAGTCACCCATGTAAAATGTCGCACTTTATGTGGGAAGGGGATCCAGTACTTTCCTGATGGAGGGATGCTTTCCTCAAATTATTTCTTCAGCGACTTGAGCTATGTTGAACATGCTCCCCCCCCTCTTTTTTTGTTCTTTCTAACTACCTTTAGAGTTAGACTAGTATGTCACCATTACAGGGGAATCTGATTTGATTTGTAAGATTTATATTTTCAAACACTGCTTCTTAGATACTGATATGTAATATGCCTGCAATGCATTGTTCGGAGAGGGGTGTATGTGTGTGTCTCTATGTTTGACACTTTCTAAGTTCTGTGTCTAGACCTAACCTACATAACATATCCTTCTGGAAAGGCTCAACCTATTTCTTTAATATTTTCCTAATGTCACAGTTAACGCCCTCTAGTGAACAGCCCTTCTTGCTGGTCAGGTCACCCCGATGCAGCCCCTGTCACCGTGAATGGCCCTTGAACATGGGGTGGTGGAAATGACCCTATCAACTCTGTTTGGATGATACTTATACTGAAGAGATGCCCGTGCAGAAACACTCAGGGAAAGCTACAGCATTTCCTTTGCTTGCAGCACAGTCGAGTTATAATAAAATTAAAATTTCAAAATGAAGCCACAGCACATTATTATTTTTTAAAAAACTGATTGAACAATACTATGATCTTGGCTACATTTTCATATAAGATAGTAGGTAATCTTTTTAGAGAAAGTTAAAATAAGTTTAACATGAAGAAATTTGTCTTAAAAAAAAACACACCACAAAACAAAACACCACCACCACTTAATCCTTGATCACATTTTTATGAAATGCCTAACAGTGCGTTAAAGTGCTATCAATGAAAGTAATAAATGTAACACAGAGGCCCAAGTAATACACAGATGAAGACTATTTTTCATACTCACAGAGTAGATAAGGAATGGAGAGTGTCAAAGGCCCCTGGTGCAATCGTAGTAATTTGATTATCATATAAGGAAAGCAGCCGCACAGAACTCAGCCCTATGAAGCTGTCATTCCCCACACAGCTGATGCGATTACTTCTCAACATCCTGAGGGGGGAAAAAGAGAACATTGTTATGGAGATAAAGCATCAGGCAATCACTTTTGCCTATTTGAGGACCAAGATAACCCCTCTTTGCAAATCTGTAGCGGTCAGGTCAGGACTGTTTCCTGAATGTTCTCTAGTCATTAGGAATCCCTGTGGCTATGCACTGAGAGCCTTGTGCAAAAATAAAACAATGATTACACTCAGTTACAAAAAGCAAGGTGAGCCAAGGTGTGGATTTCCAACCCCACCTGATGCGGGGAGGATGCGTCCCTTGGATGTCATAATTTTGTTTGCCTGATTACATAACGTCCTAAGGCACCTGCAGCTCTGTGAGCCCGCAAGGCCCTGTGATCTGTGTATTCACTGCAGTACTGCGTTGAAGGCTGAACAGAAAGGAGGCAGAACAGAATCAATAACCACAGCAGATGAAGGGCGAAGGGCATCTCAAGGACTTCCAGGCCAAGTCAGTGTCAACATCAGCGGGGGAGTCAAACTTGACTGAACGTCCACAGAGCCTGCACACATCATTTTAATTATGAAAACTGCTTCATTGTTTTAAGTCCAGAACTTAAAAGAAGCAATAAAGATCTCAGTTGTTCACAGTGAAGGTGAAATGGGTCTTCTCTTTAAACAATTCTAAGCATTTTTTTTTCTTTTTCTTTTTTTTTTAGTCATTATCATTAATAGGATTAACACTGTGCTCAAGTTTTGGCTCTGTTCTTGATTTTTTTTAAACTGATTATTTGTGGGGCTTAGAAAAGTTGCAGAAGGTTTCTAAAATCCCCACGTCAAAATGAGTCATTGCCATAAGTCGTACTCAGAAATGCTGAAAAGTTCATTTCTTTCCCTTAATTTTTCTAATCGTGAGTTGATGACTCTGAAGATTGCAAGATGTAAAAAAAAGAGGCAGAACAAATGAACACCAAAGTGTTCCTTTAAATTCCTAGAATAAATAAGAAACACCCACTTCTGCATCCTGCCAACTCATGGGTAAGAAGAAAGGATGAAGCCCTCATGAAGACATCATTTTATGTGATGGCACAAAGGCACAACGGAAAGTATTTCTATCAGCTCCACCCTTCACCGTAAAGAATAAAGAGCGCTTGGTCTCACTCCTGTTGGAGTGAGGAACGCCTGGGAGGAGGTGAAGAAAGCTTAGCTTTCTGTCACTACAAAAATCCCTACCACCTTTCACCTGGGAGCGGGGATTCAAACCAAGACTCACTGAAATATGGACATGCGCTGCTAAGAGATTTAGTAGTCCCGGAGGGTTAAGAACTCGGGGGACAGCGGGGGTGTCTTGCGAAAATCTTTATAGCTCCAAGCTGAAAGTTACCACTGAGCGGAATATAAGGTCCAGATAAAGCTGCTTGAGGCCTCTGACTCCCCCGAGCTTGGCTCTGAATGCTCCGTTATGTTCATTGCGATACAGTGGGATTAAGGAGTGAGCCAGTTGGATGTCTGGCTGAGGTGCCCAAACGTAAGAGGTACAAAAACAGGGCTAGGAACATAATGAAGGAGAAAGATGAATCCTGTGAATGATACTAGTCAGAAGAGATGTTTTGATAAGGTCTTTGCTGTGGTGTTATGAATGGAGCTGTGTTCCTCTAAAATTCATATGTTGATGCCCTTGATATCCAATGTGATTGCATTGGAAAGAGGGCTTTTAGGGAGGTAGATAAGGTTAAATGAGATCTTACGGGCGGGGCCCTAATAGGATAGGACTGGTGTCCTTGTAAGAGAAAGGGACACAGAGCTCTGTCCCCCCAGGCACAGAGGGAAGGTCAATGAAAACACAGCGAAAAGATGGCAATCTAAAAGCCAACAAAAGAGCCCTCCCCAGAAACCAACCCTCTCAGCACCTTGACCTTGGACTTCCAGAAATGTGAGAAAATGAATTCCTGTTGTTTAAGTCATCCAGTCTGGTTTCTCACGACGGCAGCCCAGGACAGACCAATACAGTTGGAGTTACAGTTCCTGCTCCTCCTACTGCCCATTCAAGGAGAAGGTTCCAATGACAAGGAGTCCCTCAACTATTGTCTCCGAAGGAAGAATTCTGCTTGCTGCAGGATCTGCATTTTGCTGAGTTACCTGAGACAGCTTGGGGGTAGGGAGAGGGGGCAGGAGTAGATGCAGCCATCCCTGGTATAACTTTTCTGCCTTCATCTACACACTCAGTATCTCTGTCCTAAAAGGCTGAAGGAATATTTGAATATTTGCATAACATCTTGAAGAGGCTCCAAGTTACCCACGAGAGGGGTCAGCAGGTGGCAGCTGGGTCCTGCCAGATGGTTGGATGGTTAGGTTCCAGGCTGTGCCTCAAGGAGCACAATTCTACTTCCCTGGGCAGAGGCTGTTGAGCAGGATTTGAAATTGGGATGCCAGTAACATCCCCACTGACTGGAGGAGAGCTCTCTGCCCGTGATAAAGAGCAGGCCATGGACTTCCAGGCTCTCAGTGCCCTGGCTGTGGCTCTGAGGGCTGAGGGAGAGGAGAGGGTTTAGGGGAGACAGTGGAGCTGGGGCCCCTCTCCACTACCATTGCCTAGGGCTGCAGCTTGGAGACAAAGAGTTTCCTGCTGTCTTCAGAGTTTGCTTTGTGTCTCTCCCAAAGTTCAGGCCACCACTTTTGTCAAACATAATTACATACTTTGGAGATTATAAAAAGTACACAAGTGCTCTGTAGAAATCCAAGTAACTCTAGCGTTGTCCTTAGGAATCAATCCAATTCCATCCTCCTTGGCCAGCAACCTTTTAGAAACATACAGAATTTCTTTTCCCCAAGCTCACAACCCCGGGGCAAGTGAGTACTCGTAACTCCTGGCATGTTTGCTTTGAAATTGGTAGTAAAAGTTCCAACACCAGTCAGTGTCTTTTGCACTAAGACCTTGCAGGGCAGCCAGAGGGGTTCCCCAGGTGAAATGATATTCTGCCAGGGGGCTGGAGCAGATGCTGAAGCCAGGGACCTGGGTCCAAGACAGAGTCTTAGAAGGAGGAATTTGAGGAAAAGGAAGAAGAACCATTTTTCTGAGGCTGATCAGAGGATTTAAGCGCCACAAGGAGTAGAGCAAAGACCTTCTTGTTGTGGAATCGCAGCCAGGAGAGACCCTTTTCCTCTTCTGCAGACAACATGCTGAAGTCAGGGTATTAGAGGAACAGACAATCTGCATCCACAAACAACGTGTGTGTGTGTGTGAGTGTGTGTGTGTGTGTGTGTGTGTGTGTGTGTGTGTGTGAGAGAGAGAGAGAGAGAGAGAGAGAGAGAGAGAGAGAGAGAGAGAGTTAGAGAGAGAGAAAGAGAGAGAGCGAGCTATGGCTGGGGTGATGAGGAAGAATGGAATCTCCATCCCCTCCCAGGATTGTAACGACCATGAAGTACAATCCTGTAGAAGAATCACAACGCGATGAGAATACTTACAATGTTTTGAGGCTTTCC
>NW_005874008.1:12255-18714 GCF_000147115.1 Myotis lucifugus | reverse complement strand
CGCAGAGCCGTCCCTGAACCAGGCGCCCCTCCTGCCGCCCACTGGCTACCCCATAAACAGCTCTGTCTCTTTGCACCTGCCTCTCGTTCTGTCCCGGCCCTCAGGGCGTATCTTGGTCCCGAGACCAGGATGCTGAGCGCCCACTTAGCAGGGGCTGCATGGAGGACCCTGGGAGGCCCTGCTCCACCCAAACCCACATGAAGGCTCACTCTGCAGGTGCACAGGTGTGTACGCACACACAGCTCACACAGAAGCAACATGCACAGTGCACGCATGCAGCAAGCCCCTGCCCACAGCACACGCCCATGTGCACGCATGTGGGCACACACAAGGCACATGTGTGCCACTTTGCAGGCAACACACACACTTCATGAGCATGTTCCCAGAACCTCTAAATTAGGACATGGATTTGGAAAGGTTCCTCTTGTTGCTGGGCAACCTGGACACAGAGAGAAGCTGGCACTTCTCGCTATGTGGCCAGCAGCCATGGGGACAGCCACAGGGGACAGCCACGGGGACATCCTGGGGCCCAGGAGTGTGGGCACCCCCAGAAGCTGAAAAAGGCCCTGGAGCCTGTGGGAGGGGAGGTGGGGGATCCACTCACACTCTGAACGCTGCTCAGCGAGGCTGAGAAGACACACGGGGGCCACTTCCCCAGCAGCTGAGGGAAAGAGCACACACACCGGTGCCGCTCCACCCGCCCCATCCCCCATCCCCCCGAGTCCCCGCCGACTCCAGCCCCCTCCAGGTGCTATCTCTGTGCCAGTTTTATGCCCAGAGTTCGGGGTCCCCAATAATCCACCACCAGGGAGCCTTTTCTGATGCAAAAGCAAAGGGTCTTTTATTCAAGCCCGGGACTTGGTCCCGCGCCCCCCCCCCCCGCCTCCATTACTGGATGCAAGAGAGAGCCCCGAGTTCCAAGAGAACAAACAATTTATAGGGCTTGGGGTCGGGGGGGTGGGGGCACACTCTGACCACTGATTTGGCCAACTCCGGTTGGTTGAGTGAGGGCCGGGGGCTAGTGGCGCAAGGGCAGGGTGCAGCTAGGGTCTGGTTACACAAAGACAGGGGGGGTGGCTAGCATACTCTTGGCCTTGGACTAGTTTTCCCCACTTTCCCATTGGCCGAGATAAGGGCAGGCTGAGTAACTGATACATTCTGCGGCTTTTTCTTGGAAGAGGGGTTAAGGACACAGCTATCAGTCTTGTTCTGTCCTTTCATTCCCCCCTTGTCTTGGAACTTCGGGCTCAATCATGAGACAGACTGAACTATCAACTGAACTACTTTTATACACTCCTTGGCAAATTGGACTAGTCTGTTAATAATGCAAGGGCTGGCTGACCACAGTCACAGCACCCTGCCGAAGTAAAGGCTGAACTGCAGCACAGACTGCAAAAGTTACAGCGTTTTATCTGCAAAACCCACAAAGTTACAAAGCCTTGTTTACGAAATTAGTTCCCAACACAGTATAGCATTATCACCTTCCTATCTATGTTTTCCTGGAACAGAGAGCACAGCATATTGAGGAGGGACCATGAGACCATATCTCAAGGCCTGACCTGATGTCAGTACCTTCCTATCTCTGTGTTCCAGGAACAGACAGCACAGAATGCCCCGTCTGGCCAAAGTGCCAGATATGCAGCCCAGCACCTTCCCCACAGGTTTTATGTCATCTCTAGAGGGTCCGAAGAGTCCTGGACTCTCTCTTTTGCCTGGGCTGTCTTAAGCCGGGTGTGATGAAGCCACGTCGGGATCCCGTCGACCTTGACTGCCGCGGGGGTGGTCCTTTCCAGGTAGGAGTCAGTCCTTGGGTGGAAAATGTCTTTACCCAAACAGAGTCACCATGTTGGAAGGGAGGAACTGGATACAGGCAGAGCACCTCGGATGTGCTTCTGGTCTGCTTTCTGGGTAGACTGTAAAGCCTGAAAGAACATGAGTAAGCTGGTGAGATGAGTAGGTCAGGGTCTGGAAGAGTCACTAGAACCTGTAAAGGCCCCACTGGTTTTAGGGCAGCCTCCCGGGCTGCTTCCTCTGCAGCCCGGTTCCCTCTTGCTTCTGGGGAGTCAGTGTCAGTTGGCCCATCGTCCTTGCTCTGCTCATGTCTGTCTAACTGCCTACTATATTACCTCAAGGATCCTGGCTCTGAATTCTTTTAGGGAAAATGGGCGTTGAATTCTCTTCTGTAACTACTTCGAGCTGAGGAGGGTCAGAAGTTTCTTTCAGAGCCAAGAGATCCTTGTTGTCTGTCAGAGGGATGATGAGGCATAGAAGGAGGTGGGCTTGTGACCTGGTGGAGACAAACTGTAACAAATGGTCTGGTGGGAGGGAAAGAAAACATTTCAGTTTTAATAACCTCCATTGAAATAGAGTTTTTCTTCTTAAAAATTCCTCTATGGCTATCAAAAAGCCAAATCAAGATTAATTTATCTACTGTATTCAACTTGGCCTGATGTTTGCATAAACACAACAAGAATGGTAACTGACTACCTTTGCTGGAATCTCATGGTTGAATCTTAATGTGCCCCGTAGGGCCAGGAAGCCACGCCACCCAGCTGCCATCAGGCCCGCCTGCAGTATCTGCTGAGTTAGGTGAATCCCTCACCTGTAGCAACTCCACCTGAGCCCACGCTCTAGGCTTTAAGCCCATCTCAGTAGCCCTCCTACTCGTTGCGGCCCAGAGTGAGTGGGGGGTTCCGCAGGGATGCAGAGGCATCCTTATTGCTCCCCTTCTACTCTTACCAACCACCAGTGATGGTAGGGCATGGACCTGATGCTCCAGCGCCAGCCATCTTCAGGGCTCCCAAGCAGGATACCAGGCTTTTCCTGTGGCACTCTTACTGGCTTCAAGTCTTCAGAGCTTAGACAGGTTTCTTTAAAACATGATATTCCAGTCAAAGTTTCCGGTTAATAAAATCACTATTGAAAAACAGTCTTATTGATTTCATGCAAAGAAATGTATTGCCATGACTTATTAAGCATTGCCAGATTTCAGAGCAATTATATAAGGAGGAAAACATACTGATCTGCTCTAAGATCTTCTGATTTTTCTCGTCAGTCCTTTTTCATGGACTTTTCAGAGTTATAACAAAACAGTAACTGTTAGATTTCTTTTATCAATCCCCCCTAAGTACTTTGGCATAACTATTTACCCTCTGTTAAGGGAGGAAGAATGTAAATTATTTACTCTCTCTGGCTTACTGGCCTGTACTATTTGATTAATTTCTTTTTAACATTTCTCTTCTCCTTCTTATTACATACATAACCATTCTAAATTTTACACTTTCAAATTAGCCTTTAAACCTTCTTTCTGTGTCCTTTAAAAATGCATAACCATGCCTCAGACCTTCCATTCCAAATAGGCCTTTCCCAGCTCTCTACAGCCGAGGTTTGTACCACCCCTGACATGGGCATGGTCACGCAGGCCTGCAAGACAGTATACAGGCTGCCAACTGTTAGCTGTCTCTTAATAGAGACCAAAACCTGATGGGTATTCTTCTTTGCCCAGTTGGGCACCTGCCCTCTTGGCAGCCAGACACCCTCTACTCTTGGGGTTCACCCCACACAGTCCCCTTCCAGGATAGCCAACATACATTCAAACCTGCAAGAGAATCAAAGGTTAATAGAACATATCAATACAATGAAACATAATATTGGCATCATGGCCGCTTCAGGCAGCCAAATCCTCCGCTACTAAACATGAGTAATGGCAGGGCTATACAAACATTTTAGGGAGGTGACTGAAGTCCACTCTTTGACCTTTCTATATAAGGTAAAATCGTCCTTGTCTTTCTGAAGCCATGTCTATGAAGATGCAGGCATCATCTGAGTCTATTATACAATTTTTTGCAGGTATAGTCCTTTTCAAGTTGGGGTGAGTCCTGGGGTCGTGACCTTCTTTACCCACATCGAGTCCCCAGGCTGGAAAGGATGTACAGAATCCGAGATGGCACTGGCAGGGCATCTCGAACAAGCTTATGGGTGGCTTGTAATTTCTGTAAGAGATCACGTCCAAGTAAGGAGTACAGGCATTCTGGCATGACTAGAAACGAATGAGTTACCGTGTTCTTTCTGAGGTCCACAGTCCTCTTTGATGTCCAAGGAAAAAGGCAGTTTGTCCGGTGGCTCTTAGAACTGGTGCCTTCTTAGATGTTACTGGTCCCATTGGCTCTGTCAAGACTGAATAGGCTGCTCCAGAATACACCAGGAAACTAACCGGGGGTTCTATTTATCTATAAATATTTTTAAATCTACCCCAAAATTCCAAAATTTTAACCCAACACAGAAATATCAGAGCAAATCAAAGTCTCTAGTAAACAAACAGACAGAAATTTTGTTGGGTGGGCCGATTCCACCTATGACAGGGAGCAAGCACCCTTTGGGAGAAGAACCCAGCGGCTGCTTGGGGCATTGTGCTATCGGCCAGAGCATTCAGCTTTAAATTAAATATATATTTTTTGTAGACTTCCATATTTACATGAATAAATATTTATACCCAAGTAGACATATAAACATTAAATAAACATCCACATTTACACCTTTTCAGTGAACAAGTACTTTTACAGTCTTGGGAATTTTGGCAGATAACAGGAACACTGCCCAAGTCCCCTGATGGGGGCCTGACAGGAACAGATGTGGAGGCCTTTGGCTGGGGGGTATAAAGTTTCCATTCTTTCTCTCTCGGCACTGCTAAGGACAGGATCATTGGAGAAGTCTCTTCACCTAGGCAAGGCTGTGCTGAGCCATCTGGGGCAAAAGTGGTTTCTGCTTCCATTAGAGGGACCAGGTCAACTGGTAAATATAGGAATTCATGAGCCACCTGATGGCCGCCTAACTGACATCGGCGGGGGCGGCAGAACAGTCTGCAGCTGTGGTCCCGGTAGCTCCAATCATGGTGACTTCCTGTCCTGAGAGGGGAGCTACCTTCTGAGTAACTACCGAGTGCTCTGCCGCTGTATCAATCATAAAGTTCACAGTCTGGCCCCCGATTTTCATTTTGACCATCAGTTCATGGGGGCCCAGTTGGAATAAGCCCAGTCTGTCCTATCAGAGTCAGCTGTTGCCAGTCCGAGGAGGTCTGCCTCAGGCGGCTCTGGCCAATAGCGGCTGGGTGGTTTGGATGGCCTTGCCAGCTTCTTCTGGCCTGCTTCTGCCCTGCCTGCCTCTTTACTTCTGCTACTAAACTTTACTCTGTCCCTTCTTACACATGCAGAACTGGACCCAAGGCAGCGAGGTTTGAGCAATTTTAAAATTCCTTAACATACATTTTATCATTCATGTTGCAGGGAGGGACCGGGTTGGCTCCTCCTGAATAAAAGAACTAATCAAAATAAGGTTTATTTTCTAACTTCATTTGTCCTTGGGTGTGGACAACAAATGACACTAATCAGATTGACATAAACGATTTAACCTTTGTTTAGGGAGGCAAATGCAAAGCATTTACTCCCAAGTGCCATTGGTTTAGGGAAGATAGGATTTCTGCTCAGTTTCCCTATTCTACTTGTCCCAGCTTACTGGTCTATTATGCATTCAATTTTCTTAAAATGTATTCTGGCACAGGAGAAAGTTGTTTTGCTGTACACAGGTAGTTTAGCCCCTATATAACTGGGCTTGGACCTCTGCCCAGCAAACTGCAGTCTATAAGTTCAATATGCAGCCTCTGGTTCTTCTAACCCAACGAGGCAGTCTCTGAGTCAGACTCTCTCTCTGAGAATTCAAAGTCCTGATGGCTCCCAGGTCCAGGGAGAGTGCCCTTTCGTTAACCCTTAGGGCCCTGCTTTCTTGCCTTTCTACCAGTTCCCTTCGTGGCAGAGCAGCAACTAGGCCTCTTTCAAGGGAGTGTACTAGAAGGGGATATCAGCCCCTCCTGTGAGCCAGCTGCTCCGCCTAGGATCTCCCCGGGGCCCAGCCAGAGCGTTCCCCAGCAACTTCCAGAAGCCGCTGCCCTTTCGCAGTGGTATGGACTCAAGCAGGGGGTTCAGGAGCTGGGCGGCGATAGTGGCGTTGATGGCCTGGCTCTCAGGGGCTGAGTCTGCCTAGCAAAACAGTTCTAAATCACCAGGGCGGCTGCGGACTTTAGCTTTGTTCCTCCTCTGCTTTTCTAGTGGTCTGCTAACACCCCTGCCCCCCTTGTCTCAGCCCAGGCCGACTGCTTTTCCTCACAGAGTCGGCCTGGAAAGACAACGGGTGCATAGGGAGGTTTCTTGCAGACAGCAAGCCTGGAGACCATCTGAAATCCAGTTACAGATGCTTTCAGAATCCGGATGAGGGAGGAAGGGAAAGACCAGGTTATGTCCTCTATGAGGATTTTAATAAACAATTGAAAACAGCAAGTTAAACAAAATAGAGTCACAGGCAGTAAATCTCTCCGTCCTGCGGAGCTGTAAGCCCTTTGTCCACCAAAGAGATAAGAAAACCATGAATAACAAGTTCTTTGAAATTTGCTTCTTTGTTAATTTGCTA
>NW_005874008.1:10471-12121 GCF_000147115.1 Myotis lucifugus | reverse complement strand
TGGGTTGCAACCTTATACCTTTAAATTAATCCTAGATTTTTTTAAATTTACTCATGCAGCAAAATTATACCTCAGAGTAAAGCAATTAAAAGTTCTCTACTGTCTTCCCCTTAAAGCAGGGTTTTCCTTATGTGTACAGCCAGACAGCACAAAGTGGCTTTTGCTTTACACAGACCAGTTCCAGTCCCCCTTCTCTGTAGTAAATTGGCTAGTCCCACACAAACAAACTTTGTCCCAACCCCATGATGATCGGTGACGAGAGACAGACAAGGGAGGGGGTGACCTGTTTTCACAGATCCTCACTCAGATGCCTGCCTGACCAAAGTTGTGGAGCCACACAAAGGAGAGGAGAGGGCAGGCCCCCTCCCTCCACACTCACACACTTTGACCAGACATTCATTCAGCAAAGGCATTTAGCTACCACAACACACAGTTTTTCCCAATTCAATCCGAACCTTAAACTTTTAGCTGGCAAGTCAAATATTCAGCATTTCTTAAGCAGTAACATTTTTAAGAATAAACTTCAAAAATGCAAGACATAAGTTTTTTTATCATTTGAGTTCAGTAAGCTTCAAGGTCCCAAGTTCCCAGCGGTTCTGGAAAACCACACCTGAGCCTGGCAAGCAGGTTTGGCCCAGCTCTTGATTTTAAAATGACCATAATGCTTAAAGGAGTAGTTTGAGTCTGTCCCAGAACGTCCGTCCAGTAAGTCCACAGAAAACTGAAAAAAAAAAACCACACAAACACACAGACAAATACAGTCTTCCAACTCTATGGAAGCAAAACCAAAACAACCTTCTGACACCGGGGAAGCAAAACTACAGATTTGATGATGGCCATGCGCCAACTGGCGGTAGTGACCAGCCTCGTCTCAGATTGAGGGGTTTCTGCGCCCCTCCAGATGGAGGATCAGGCGTCCCCAGACTCATTCTGGCCGCGGTCCCCCAGTGTGTCCACCTAGATCATTTTGGGCACTTCAGACTTCAGAAGTGAGCTCGCACAGAACAGAACAGACAACACACAGACACTTACCACGGTCAGGCAGACTCCCCGGATCGGGGTCCCTTGTGGATTTTGGGGATCCCGGACCTGCCCCCAAATGTTATGCCCAGAGTTTGGCGTCCCCAATAATCTACCACCATAGAGCCTTTTCCGATGGAAAAGCAAAGGGTCTTTTATTCAACCCCGGGACTTGGTCCCGCGCCCCCCCCCCGCCTCCATTACTGGATGCAAGAGAGAGCCCCGAGTTCCAAGAGAACAAACAATTTATAGGGCTTGGGGTCGGGGGGGTGGGGGCACACTCTGACCACTAATTTGGCCAATTCCAGTTGGTTGAGTGAGGGCCGGGGGCTAGTGACACAAGGGCAGGGTGCAGCTAGGGTCTGGTTACACAAAGACAGAGGGGGTGGCTAGCATACTTTTGGCCTTGGACTAGTTTTCCCCACTTTCCCATTGGCCGAGATAAGGGCAGGCTGAGTAACTGATACATTCTGCGGCTTTTTCTTGGAAGAGGGGTTAAGGAAACAGCTATCAGTCCTGTTCTGTCCTTTCACCAGCAGCCCACGGTCACACCGCAGGGTCTCCTCATTCCCACCCCCCGCCTCCCCCCAGGTGCTGTCTCTGTGCCAGCAGCCCAGGGTCACACGCAGG
>NW_005874008.1:0-10227 GCF_000147115.1 Myotis lucifugus | reverse complement strand
GATCTCAGATGAGACCCAACTCCCGAAGCCCAAAGGCCCTCACATTCTATCAGAATAAGAATGGGATCCTTGTGGGGCCCAGCCTGCCCTGGCCTCCTGTCCCTCCTCCCCCTCTGTCCCCTCATAGGCTGTCCCAGACCCTGAGGCTCCCCCTTGTCACCCTCAGGTTTGCGTGATGTCCCAATGCCCTAATGGAGGGCCAACCTCAGACCCCCGGCTGAGCGTCCGTCCCCACCCTCCCAGCACCTTCTGTGGCTCAGTTATTATACTGTCGGTTACTCTCAGTTTTCACCCAGGAAGTGGCCTCCAAGAGCACACGGCTCTCTCTGCTGCTTCCTCATGACCCCCAGCAGGTCGGACCCAGCAGGCAGGTAGGACCCTCCAGGCAGACAGGACCCTCCAGGCAGACAGGACCCTCCAGGCAGACAGGACCCTCCAGGCAGGTAGAAAACGCTCAGCAAACATGCACGCCTGCGCCCACACTGCCTGAAGGGAGGAATGAAGGAATGAACGAACGAATGGAGAGGGTGGAGGGTGCCGGGCTGGGGCAGCATCAGATTGCCTTTGGCTCGGTCACAGCCCGGGCTGCCGTCCCTGCATGCTCATCTCAGCTGCCACAGAGGCAGCCACTGTCCTGCTCTCAGGTGATTCCCTCTGAGCCCGCCTCACCCACTCTGCCATCTCATCTATGACCACCTGCCCCATGGACCCACGGCCCTCCGTCCGCCGCTGTGTGCAGCCGGCCTGCTTCACCACCCAGGACACCTCCCGCCAGAGCTCCCCTCAGCCTCCGGGCCGCCTCCCTCCACCCACGGCCAGGGTGATCTTTTGAAACCCGAACTGCCCTGCCAGCCGCAGCTCAAACCCGCCAGTGGGTTCCCATCACGCCACAGCCAAGACAGAGCTCACCCAGCCAGCCCATTCTCTCCGTCCAGGGCAGCACACCCGCGTGTCCCCTGGTCCTGCCTCCGTGTCTACGCTAAGCTCCATAGGAGCAGGGACAGGGCACCCCAGCACCCACACCCCCTGAAGGGAGGAATGAACGAATGAACGAATGAATGGAGAGGGTGGAGGGATCCGGGTTGGGGACTGAAGGTCTCAAAGCCTCAAAGGCATCATTGCTGGGCCTTCTGCCCTGAGCCCCGCCTTAAGGAGCCCCGTGGGGTCACAGCTGTCTCCTGGCTGTTCCCAAGGGAGCGGGTCCTGACTTTTCCCTCTGCCTTGGATTTGCACCCTGGAGCCCCATCCACAGGCCCCTGTGCAGCCAGGAGGGAGGCCGGGCACCACAGTCCATGGCCCGGGGTTCCCCTGAGTGCCTGGGCGCCTGGCTGGGCCGGGAGTCGGTCCTGGAGGTTCATTCTGTCCAAGAAACACATTTATAAAACAGCCCCAGACACCGGCATGAAACATCGATACCAACGCACACCTGACCCTCACACCTTTCTGGTGCCCACAGGCCACAACCCGGCCAGGACCCCGCCTGGGGCACAGCCCAGCCGGCTCCAGGAAGCTGTCAGGTGCTTTCCAAGAGCTGGGGCCCGGTCCACCACGACTTCCCTTTTTCATCCCCAGTAAACACCTCCTGGCCCTGCCCGCCACAGGAAATGATCTGCCTGAGGCGTGTGATGGTCTCATGGGCCCCCCATGCCCTGCAGCTCCCCCGTCACTGAGGCCTCCCCTAGGGACACCCCCTCTCAGTGCACAAACATCTGTTTCCAGCAGTTGTGACAACAGGACACACACCCTCGCACACCTCATCCAAGGCTTGACAAGCCTGGTCAGCGGGCCGTGGCAGAACCTGGGCCAGGACTGCAGCTCCGTTTCTGCTTTCCACACTGTGTGAATTCCTGTCAGGACCCACCCTCCTCGAGGGCCTCCCGGGAAGAGAGTCCTGAGAAGGGCAGTGAGCGCTTAGCTAAGGCGACACCAAACTCACCACCACCCCTCCTTGTCCGCCACACATGGCTCTCTGGACTGCTGTTGGCAAATCACACACAAGGACAGAGTGAAGTGACCTCATGGCAGCCTGAAGCCGCCAGCCCTCCTCCCCGGAGGAACTGAAGCCAGTGTCCCCGTTCAGTGTCCCCGTTCACTGTCCCGGGCGCTGCCCATCTCTGTCCGTGTTGGAAAATGGTCAAGTTGGACAGCCTGTCGCTTAAACACTGAGCCATGGCCCCAACTGGTTTGGTTCAGTGGATAGGGCCTCGGCCGCGGACTAAGGAGTCCTGGGCCCGATTCTGGTCAAGGGCACGTATCTCGGTTACAGGTTCCTCAGCTCTGGTCGGGGCGCGTGCAGGAGGCAACCAATCCATGTGCCTCTCTCACATCAATGTTTCTCTCTTCCTCTCCCTCCCTCCATCTTACTTTCTCTAAAAATCAATGGGAAAATATCCTCCGGTGAGAATTAACCAGAAAATAAAAAAAGATGAGGGACCATCTGAGAATTCCACCCACCACACCGCATGCACCCTGTCTTCTCTGCAGGGCGCTCGTGTTTGATGCACGCATGACTCCTAGACTACACGTGGGCGTGGCTGCTGACCTTAAGGTGCTTGAGGTCACTGCGCAAAGGTCCCGAATGCTTTCTTCCTCCGTAAACTCCCGCTGTAAGGCCCGTGCTGTCCACGCGGCTGCAGATTCCACAGGAGACAATGGCTGTGTGGTGTCTGTCCCCACAGCCGCGGGGCCGCTGTCCACGGTGCTGCCCAGTCCGCTGCCTGGGCGAGCCGCTGTCCACGGTGCTGCCCGGGCCCCCGCCTGTCCGAGCCGCTGTCCACGGTGCTGCTCTTGTTTTTCTGAATGGCACAGTGTTTAGGGGAGGTTAAATAAATAGACTTGGTTTTGTTGTGTTTGGGGTTTTGGGGGGGTTGTTTGTTGTTGTTTTTTTGAATCGTTTCAGGTTTACAAATGATCTAGGCAGACAGTACAGAATTCCCATACTCCAGTGCCCCTCAAATACCACATCTTTACTAATTGGTTTTTGTTTGTTTTTTAAAAAAATATTTGTATTGATTTCAGAGAGGAAGGGAGAGGGAGAGAGATAGAAACATCAATGATGAGAGAAAATCACTGATCATCTGCCTCCTGCGCACCCCACACTGGGAATGGAGCCCACAATCTGAGCATGTATCCTGACCAGGAATGGAACCATGACCTCCTGGTTCATAGGTTGACGCTCAGCCACTGAGCCATGCTGGCTGGGCACATCTTTACCTATTGTAAGCATCTTTGCATCGGTGGTTATGACCATTTGTTATAAACAAAGAACCAATATTAAAATATTATTGCTGTGGCCAATTTACATCAGTGGTCAGAGCATCACCCCTGGCACCAAATGGTCGCGGGTTTGATTCCCAGTCAAGGGCATATACCTCAATTATAGGTTTGATCCTCAGCCCCAGTCAGGGCATGTGCAGGAGGCAACCAATCAATGTGTCTCTCTCATGTCAATGTTTCTCTATCTCTAGCTCTATCTCTAGCTCTATCCCTCTCCTCCCTCCCTTTCACTCTCTCTAAATATCAATGAAAAAAATATCCTAATGTGAGTATTAAAAAAATAAAATAACATTTTAAAAATATATTAAATACATATTATCCATACTAGTAAAAGGATAATATGCTAATTAGACCAGACATCCTTCTGGACAAAGCCACAGTGGCAGGGGCGGAGGCAGAGGCAATTAGGGGCGATTAGGCCAGCAGGGGAGGGGAGTTAGGGGGCAATCAGGCCAGCAGAGGAGGGCAGTTACCGGTGATCAGGCTAACAGGGGAGGGTAGTTAGGGGCCGATCAGGCCAGCAGGGGAGGGCAGTTAGGAGGCGATCAGACCAGCAGGGGAGGGCACACAGGGGGCGATCAGGCCGGCAGGGGAGGGCAGTTAGGGCGTGATTAGGCCAGCAGGCAAAGGTGGTTAGGGGTTACCAGGCAGGCAAGCAGGCAAGCGGTTAGGAGCCAGCAGTCCCGGATTGCAAGAGGGATATCTGACTATGGGTTTAGGCCTGATCCCACAAGGACTGGGCCTAAACCTGCAGTCAGACATCCCCCAAGGAGTCCCAGATTGGAGAGGGTGCAGGCCAGGCTGAGGGACCACCTCCCCATTCATGAATTTTGTGTACCACGCCTCTAGTTATTAACAAAGTCCATGGCTAAGATTGTGGCACATGCCTTACATTATACAAGTCTATGAGTCTTGGTTTGTCTTGTTTTTTAGTGTTTTTTACAAATTTACCTTTATTGTTGAAATATTACAGATGTCCCCTTACTTCCCCCCACTGAGCCCCTCCACACCACTCCCGCCCCCTCCCCAGGCCTTCACCACACTACTGTCTGTGTCCATGGGTTATGCTTATATGCATATAAGTTCTTTTCTAAAATGTTTATTGTTGAGAGTATTACAGATGTCCTCCTTTTATTCCCTCCATATCACCCCTCCACCCAGTTCCTACCCCACCCCAGGCCTTAATATAAAATCTACCCTCTTAACAGATGTTCAGGTGCAGGCACTATGGTGCATAACTAAAACTTTATACACATTGAACAACGAAGGAATCAAAGGCTATCACTTCACAAAAAATCAATGAAATTCCAAGGAAGATAGCAAGGAAGAACAGGAGTGGAATACCTACAAGAAAGACAAGATACTATTAACAAAATGGCCAGAGAGGGCCCTTTCCTGTCCATAATTAAATTAAATGTAAATGGATTACATTACCCAATCAAAATGTAATATCCTCTGATGAGGAAGAGCAAAAAATAAAAATAAATAAAAAAGGAGTCACAGATACAAAGAAGGCCGTTAAGGATGATAAAAGTATCGATTCCCAAGTGGGAACAAGGCCACAGGAAGGGGTTTCTGTTAACAGGACGTTCACAGAAAGAAAAGCCTCTCTTTTCTCTGGTTCCTGAAAGCTGGGCCCAGATCCGACCCGACAGCTCACAGTTTAACTCTAGGCAAACTCAGCCTCCCCGACTGTCTTTCTTTTTTTTAAAATATATTTTATTGATTTCAGAGAGGAAGGGAGAGGGAGAGAGAGACAGAAACATCAATGAGGAGAGAGAATCATTGATCAGCTGCCTCCTGCACGCCTCACACTGGGGATAGAGCCCACATCCCACACATGTGCCCTGTTCTGGAATTGAACCCTGACCTCCTGGTTCATAGGTTGACGCTCAATCACTGAGCCACAAGCTTCACCGGCTTCCTTTTGTGAGAGGATCTTTCTGGAACACATGGGCCTCGGAAACCGGCCTAGGGCATGTACCGGGGTCCTGAGTCAGCCCTGTGTGTGGACACTGGTCGCTTTGCCATGCCCTCGCCAGCCACCACGGCCACGCCCCACACCACCCCCCTGGATCCGAATGGCAGCACCTGTGCCCAATGTCCTGTAATGACCCCGGGAGGCGGATCTTCTTGTCACCGCCCCCATCACTGGGACGGGCAGCTCGGGGTCCACACCAGTGACCAGCAGCAGGTGTCCCAATTCTCCAGAACCCTGGGCGTACAAGTGGGAGTGGACTCTACGGGCAAATACCCACTGGCCTTGATACTCTCAGAGTTTCACCAAAGTTCGAGATGGGGTGAGCCACCCAGTGCTTCTAGGGCAAACGTAAGCAGCACCCACAGCTCACACAGCGGGCACCAGCAGGCTGGGCACCGTGGGGAAGAAGCCGGGTGCAAGGAGCCGGGTTGACCATCAGATTTCCCTGGGGAGGGACCAGAGGACACGTCCTACCCCAAGGCTGTGGCCCCTGATGTTTTGCACAGTGGCCATGGGCTCCTCCTGCCCTGTTCCCTGCCCCGTGCCCTTCCCTGTGGGAGGCAAGGTCACTCTCTTCCAGGGAACCCAGAGCCCACAGGCTGCCTGACCACCTCTGTGCGGAGGGCTGCAGAAGGACCACCCCCAGACCTTGAGGGCAGGACCTCCGCAGACATGGCCCTGGCACCGTGCAGCAGAGCCGCGGGGAGCCCGCCCCTCCCGGCCCCGGCCCTGCACCACAGGCGGAGCCTTCGAACCCCTCACTGAGGCTCCTGTGCACCCCTGGACCAGGATCTGGGACTTGGGAAGAAACCCCAAACCTTGGGAAGTGGCATGAGGACTGGACTGCAGGACAGGCGGTGGGGCCCAGGGGACTGTTGGCCGACACATAACTGGACGGGTGACCAGGGCACCTGGGCACTGGGCCTGCACATGCTCTGCCGGCCTGAAGGGCACAAGCCCTGCCCACGGACCCCTCGAAAGAAGACTTCCTGGCCCCCAGCACTTCAGGGGTGGGGCCTTTGGTGCCTCCAACACCCAAGCCAAGGCCAGACCTCAGACTTGCAGGACGACCGAGCTGCGTGTGGCCCCAGATGCAGACACTGAGGTCCAAGTCCCTTGCGGTGGGTCCGAGCCCTCAGAGCGGTGGAGGGCTGCACGCAGTCTGAGCCAGAGGGACATCTTCGGGCCCCGGTGACCACCGTGAACTCTGTCCTTGCGCATCTGAGCCTGGAGGGCCGCTTCCCTCTGACCGTGGTCAGCACCATCCTTTGGTCAATGATCAGGCCACGATGGAGCCAGAGAGGGAAGGAGGGCAGAGGCAGGGCCCTGAGGATGGCTGGCTCCTGGTAGCCACCCCAGTGGGTGGATAGGGAGCCTGGGCTGGGCTGCAGACTGTGACCTGGTGGCCTGTGCCCACACCCACGCTGCCGGGGCAGGGAGAGGTGCCAACAAGGCTGGGGAAGCCAGGGGCCTGAGAGAGAGCCCGGCCCCGTGGGGGGCAGAGCACATGACAGCGGGTTCTCACTCTGTCCCCTGGGCCCTGGATGCCCGCCTCACCCCACCCCACACACCCACGTGAGGGGCCCTCTGCTGCGTCTGGACTCCCCCAGGCCCCTTGACAGAGAAACCACCCAGAAAAAAGGGAACTTCGGGAAGCGAGCCCTGCACCAGTTTCAATCCCGTTCTTAGTCTTCGCAGGGCTGGGGCGGGGTTGGGGGGCAGGGGAGTTCACGTCTCAGGGGCCCAGCTACCAATGCCTCGGTCGTGGGGCTGTGGGCACAGCCACAGCCACCAGGAGCCACATGCAGTGGGGGCCAAGGCAGCCAGGTCGGGGGCACTGCCTCCCCAGCCCCTGCCCGTGGTGAGTGGGGTACCCACAGAGCAGGGCCGACGGGGGGAGAATGGAACTGGCCCCGGGAGCTGAGAGGAGACCAGGCCCTCAGGGCCCCACAGAGTGACCTGAGCAGCTGGGCCAGGGCCTGAGAGAAACGCAACGAGCGGGAGGGCAGGAGCCCAGGGCTGCCCGGGCCTAGGGCAGGGCTGGGGCAGCCATGGCAGGACCACGCCCAGATGCACAGTGGTCTGAGCTGGGGAAACAAGGAGGTGGCTGGCGTGGTGCAGCGGAGGGAGAGGACACCCAGGTGGCCTGAGGGGCCTGTCCAGGCCAATGTGCTGAATCAGAGGCGGAGCCGGCAGCTCCATGGCTGTGGGCAGGTGACAGGGCCCAGGGCTCAGGTCCAGCAGCTGCTGAGCACAGGCAGCTGACCAGCTACTGGAAAGAGCAAAGGTACAGAGGGGCTCCCAGTGGGGAGGGTGAAGAAGGGTCTGCTATGGGGCAGGGCAGGGTGGGCAGAGGTTGTAGGGACAAGCTGGACAGAGAGAGGGCGGGCAGCTGGAGGCTCCAGGGAGCAAAGCCGAGAGCGGCCAGGAAGGAATGAGACCAGGAGTGGAGCTGCTGGGCTGAGTGCTCTGGGCTTGGCGGCAGCTGTGGGGAGACACTCAGCGCAGGTGGAGCTCATTGACTTGTAGGGAGGGGATCTTAGGGGAGAAGGGGCAGGGGCTGCGGCAGGAAATTTATGGACAACAATGCAGGTGAACAGGGGGCAGGCAGGAGGGCAGAAGCTGCCCAGGAGCTGGGTGGGAGCTGGCAGAGCTATGCAAGTGAGCAGGGGGCAGGCGGGAGGGCAGGAGCTACCCAGAGGCTGGGGAGCTGGGGGAGCTATGCAGGTGAGCAGGGGGCAGGCAGGAGGGCAGGGAGCTGCCCAGGAGCTAGGTGGGAGCTGGCAGAGCTATGCAGGTGAGCAGGGGCCAGGCGGGAGGGCAGGGAACTGCCTAGGAGCTAGGTGGGAGCTGGCAGAGCTATGCAGGTGAGCAAGGGGCAGACGGGAGGGTAGGGAGCTGCCCAGGAGCTGGGTGGGAGCTGGCAGAGCTATGCAGGTGAGCAGGGGGCAGGCGGGAGGGTAAGGAGCTGCCCAGGAGCTGGATGGGAGCTGGCAGAGCTATGCAGGTGAGCAGGGGGCAGGCGGGAGGGCAGGAGCTACCCAGAGGCTGGGGAGCTGGGGGAGCTATGCAGGTGAGCAGGGGGCAGGCGGGAGGGCAGGGAGCTGCCTAGGAGCTAGGTGGGAGCTGGCAGAGCTATGCAGGTGAGCAAGGGGCAGACGGGAGGGTAGGGAGCTGCCCAGGAGCTGGATGGGAGCTGGCAGAGCTATGCAGGTGAGCAGGGGGCAGGCGGGAGGGCAGGAGCTGCCCAGGAGCTGGGGAAGCTAGTAGAGCTATGCAGTGAGCAGGGGGCAGGTGGGAGGGCAGGAGCTGCCCAGGAGCTGAGGGAGCTGGCAGAGCTATGCAGGTGAGCAGGGGGCGGGTACGAGGGGAGTGGGGCAAGGAGGTGGGGGTGGTGGCATAGCTGGAGGACATAGGAGGAGGTGGGGGTTGGGAGAAAAGGCGCGATGAAAATAAGGTAGAGCAGTGCCCTCAGGGCCCCACGTGGGCCCATCCAACTTGGTCCCCCAGGTCCCCCCAGAAAGGACCAGGAAGCTGTGAGCGAACCCAACAGGGAGCTGCCAGTCCCAGAACCCAGCGTCCATGAGTGACAGCCCTGCAAGGGTCCAGGCCTGAAGCATGTGCAGGGTGGCACCTGCCTGCACATTGGCTGATGGAGCTGTGCCCCACCTCCCCAGGACAGTGCTGAACACCCCGACTGAGACCAAAGTCCCCGACAGGCGGGTCCCAAGCAGCAGAGCCCTAGGAGGCAGGAGTTGGGGAAAGGAAGGGCTGACCTCACTGCTGCTCCGGTGACGGCACACCAGTCCAGCCATGCTGTGCCGGCCCTGCCGGGCAGGTGGGGCCCTCAGGCCCATCATCCTGAACTGGGTACCCCCCACCCCCAGTGGCTCCATGGGGTGGGTTAGAACAGGAGATGCCTCGAGCAAGGGGATCGGGGTTTGTCTGGGCCTCCCCTTCAGGGCTCTGCCAGGCCCCCCAGGACCAGGCCTCTCTCTCCCATGCTGCCCTGTGCCCTGGGCAGTGCCTGGCCTCAGAAGCAACACCTGTCTGTCTTCCAGATGTGCCTGCTGTGCTCCCCATGGTCCTGGAGTGCAAGGCCCCAAAAGAAGGCGGGTCCGTGACCCTGGCCTGCTTGGTGACGGGGTCCAACACAGCCACCTGGGACATAGGAGCAGAGAAGCTGCCTGCAAAAGCCTCTGTGATGGGACACTTTGAGAAGATGGGACACTTAGGGGAGACGGTCCCCTACCTCTTCTACCAAACCTTCGTCTGGAAGCCTGTCCCATACAGCTGCAGCACCAAGCACATGTCCAAGACCTTCCAGTGGCCAGGTGGGTGACCTCCAGCATGTCCCAGCATCTTCCAGGGCCTGACCTCAAGGAACAAAGCAGGGACTGGGCCCCAATGGGCACCCAGCCACCCCTCAGAGCAGCTCGCTCCCTACCCCCACTCTGCCCTCAGCCGCTCCAGCTCCAGCATTCGAACCCAGTCCCTTCCACCCCTGTCCCCAGAGTGCTGGAGGCAGCAGCTCAACCCCGGCCCCTCCCTACCACCTCCCCTACCCTACCCATGTCTTCCTGTCCACCCAGCAGCCTCTCCCCCGTGCGACCACAATGCTCACTGACCTCAGCTGCCCACTGACCCTCTGATTTCAGCATCTTGGAAAACCCGGAAGGACGAGGCTGAGCTGACCACCTCGGTGACCCACACGTCACCTTTCTCAGAGAAACTCACCCCAAACACCACCACTACCGGAGGCCCAGGTGAGGAGCCCCTCTGCCAGCATGCCCCTACCCGCCTGTCCATGCCTTCGGCTGCCTCCTTCAGGCAGCCCGCCATGACTTCTCCTGGGGAGTCTTCAAGGCCATATTTCTGGTAAGAAAATGACGGGGGCCCTGGAATTTTCGGTTACTGGGTAACCTAACAAGTGGACAGGCCTGATGACGGAGTGGTCGGCAAGGGTCCCT
>NW_005874007.1:0-18357 GCF_000147115.1 Myotis lucifugus | reverse complement strand
AGGCAGCCTATCAATGATGCTCTCTCATCATTAATGTTTCTAACTCTCTCTCAATCAATAATACTCTCTCTTTCTCTCTTACTCTTACTCTGTCTGCAATCAATAATAAAAACATGTTTTAAAAATAAAAGTCCTGGAGAAACCAAGATGGCGGCATAGGTAAACACCGGAAATTGCTGCCTCCAACAACAACCTCAAAAATACAACTAAAAGACAGAACGGTCATCATCCAGAACCACAGGAAGGCTGGCTGAGTGGAAATTCTACAACTAGAAGGAAAGAGAAGAGCACACAGACTCAGAGGAGCTATGAAAGTAAAGTGCAGAGGTACGGAGGCTCCGGCGTAAGGGGAAAGGGGCAGGCACCTGAGGACGTGGCTGTCTTTTTGAATCAGGAGGGAGTCACAAGCTCCCGACTGCTCTGAACTCTGGTTCCAGGAAGTCTCTGGGGTCCCAGGGCTCATACGGGGAGAAACTGGATGGTCTGGCAGCGGGCAGAACTCGGAACTTGAGGACGGGTTCCCTCAGAGGTGCTGGCAGCAATTACCGGGACACTGAGATGTGCGGCCCCTTAGGGCAGGGCTGAGAATCAGCCATAGCTGCTTGCTCCGCCCTGTTGATTCTGAGACCCCGCCCCATCCAGGCTGCTGCAAAGGCTTTTGCATATGAATGCCCGGGTCCTTTGCAACCTGAAAATTACCTAACAAATTGCAGCTGGGCAGAACAGACCCAGAACTTCCAAGAGAAGGCCCAAGGCCCCACAGCAGCTTGCATTGCTTCACAGCTGGGCCTCATCTGGGCACCCCCTAACCCCCAAAAAAGGAAGGGGAATCTGCATATCTCTTCATAGGTCCTGCTGGGTAACCTCATGAAGAGGCTTAATTAGCACCTCCTTAGATCCAAGAGCCAGTGTATCCAGTGATCAGAGTGGGACCATCCAGATTACAACTCCTCAGATTCATAAGGAACACACTCAGGGATCAGACTCAGTTAGCACCAAAGCCCCACTGAAGCAAGTCTTGCCCCAGAAGGGTGTCTTCAGCACAGAAATTCTCCCACTGCAGACACAGCTGATTCTCACTGCCAATTGGCCTGGAGGTCAATTCCTCCCAGTGACACCTAAAACAACCAAGGCATAACTACAACAAGACTGCGCACAAAGACCACAAGGGGGTGCACCAAGAAAGCATAAAAAATGCGGAGACAAAAAATCAAGACAGAAATGGAGGATATAGAGCTAAAAAACGCACTTTTGAGGGCTTTCAATAATTTGCTAGAAAATGCCAATAAACTTGATGAGAGCCTCAAGAAATCTAATGAGACCCTCGATGTAGTGATAAAGAACCAACTAGAAATTAAGCATTCACTGACTGAAATAAAGAATATTATACAGACACCCAACAGCAGACCAGAGGAGCGCAAGAATCAAGTCAAAGATTTGAAATGCGAAGAAGCAAAAAACACCCAACCGGAAAAGCAAAATGAAAAAAGAATCCGAAAATACTAAGATAGTGTAAGGAGCCTCTGGGACAGTTTCAAACGCACCAACATCAGAATTATAGGGGTACCAGAAGATGAGAGACAGCAAGATATTGAAAACCTATTTGAAGAAATAATGACAGAAAACTTCCCCCACCTGGTGAAAGAAATGGACTTACAGGTCCAAGAAGCACAGAGAACCCCAAACAAAAGGAATCCAAAGAGGACCACACCAAGACACATCATAATTAAAATGCCAAGAGCAAAAGACAAAGAGAGAATCTTAAAAGCAGCAAGAGAAAGAGACTCAATTACCTACAAGGGAATACCCATACGACTGTCAGCTGATTTCTCAACAGAAACTTTGCAGGCCAGAAGGGAATGGCAAGAAATATTCCAAGTGATGAATACCAAGAACCTACAACCAAGATTACTTTATCCAGCAAAGCTATCATTCAGAATTGAAGGTCAGATAAAGAGCTTCACAGATAAGAAAAAGCTAAAGGAGTTCATCACCACTAAACCAGTATAATATGAAATGCTGAAAGGTATCCTTTAAGAAGAGGAAGAAGAAGAAAAAGGTAAAGATACAAATTATGAACAACAAACATGCATCTATCAACAAGTGAATCTAAGAATCAAGTGAATAAATAATCTGATGTATAGAATCAACTGGTGATTATAATGAATCAGGGACATAGAACGGGAACGAACTGACTGTTCTTGCGGGGGAAAGGGGAGTGGGAGATGCGGGAAGAGACTGGACAGAAATCGTGCACCTATGGATGAGGACAGTGGGTGGGGAGTGAGGGCGGAAGGAGGGGCAGGAACTTGGAGGAGGGGAGTTATGGGGGGGAAAAAAGAGGAACAAATGTAATGTGAACAATAAAGATTTAATTTTTAAAAAAATAAAATAAAATTGAAATATCAAAATAAATAAATAAATAAATAAATAAATAAAAGTCCTTCTAGGAAAAAGCAGATCATGTTCAATGTTAAAGTATAGTGAAGCTGGCCCTCAGAGTGTAGGTCAGTAGTTAGAGTGTCAGCCCATGGACCAAAAGGTCACAGTTTAATTCCCTGTTAAGGGTAGATACTTGGGTTGCAGGTTCGATCCCCGGCCCCAGTCAGGGTGCATGTGGGAAGCAACCAATCAATGTATTTTTCTCACATTGATGATTCTCTCTCACTCTCTTTCCTCCCTTCCTCCCTTCCACTCTCTCTGGAAATTAATGGAAAAAATATCCTCAGGTCAGGATTAACAACAACAAAAATATATATAGTGAATCTGCCTCCTGAGGTGCTACAACAGGCTTTCCAGGGAGGAGAAAGATAATGGTCTTTACTCATCTTGGCTCGGGCGCAATCACAGGTGTGGACTAACCAGCCCCTGCATCAGACCTCCTTTGAATCTCACTCTGGCACTTACTTACTGGGTGATCTTGGGAAAATGACTTCATCTTTTTGAGTGTCAGATTCCTCATTTATAAAAAGAGGGTCATATTGCCTAACTTGTAGAATTGTTGGAAAGATTAAATAAATTATGTACATCAAGCATGTCAAACTCAAAGGTTAACATGGGCCAAATAAACGAGGTTTAAGTTTATGTGGGCTGCAAATAAACAATAACTTCAATTTTCATAGAAACGTAGGTTTATTTCAATAGAGACATGCTGAATACAAAGGGCTGAAATAAATGAGTAATCGTTAACATAAAATAATAGAACATTTTAATAGAATTTAATATTTTTCTTGAACATTAACTTACCAAGACACTGAATAACTGCACAAATTAATAAGTGTAATGCAAACAAACCTATTTTTCTTGTTCTTCAAAAGCGAAATATTTCCTGTTGCGCACACCGAACAAGTCAGTACAAAACTAATGACATGGCAATTGCTGCTAAAATATTCGCTGCTAGTATTAGTGGAGAGAAATGGTGCGCGTACGAGTAAGGCGCATAAAGGAAATGAATGCAACACGACTATAGTAATCAGTCATTAGTGAACATTGTAGTTCGGTATTAATACTTATGTATTACAGGATACTGTAAAAATTAAGTTAAGAAATTTTTATTAAAATGTTTCTTACATACCTTTATATTGGCTGGGCCACAAAAATACTTGTTGTGGGCTGCATGTGGCCTGCAGGCCATGAGTTTGACATCCTTGATGTACATGTATATCTCATGCAGTGGTCCTTATAAATCAGGGATGGGGAACCTTTTTTCTGCAAGGACCATTTGGATATGTATAACATCATTTGTGAGCCATACAAAATTATCAACTTAAAAATTAGCCTACTGCCTTAGCCAGTTTGGCTCAGTGGATAGAGCATCAGCCACAGAAAGGTCCCGAATTTGATTCCAGTTAAGGATATGGACCTCAGAACCTCTCAGGGCTTTGTTCACAGACTCTCAGGCTTCGGGGCACTGGTGAAGAGTAGGAGGAGGCCTGGGAGGCAGCATGCCTGCTGTGCCTGGTGTGTCTGAGGCTCCTTGAGCCCCAACAGCCCGAGATTGGGGTCCCTGTGCCTCCCGGACACCTCTCTGTTCACAGCATCCCCGCAGCCTGACCCCATTTCACTATCCAGCCTTGGGGACCAGCGCCTCTCAGGTCCTGCTGCCCAGGTCCAAGCACTCAGAATGGAAGAAGATACAGCCACATTTATTTGATATTTTCAACAGTTGATTTTTCCCCAAAGAAAATTAATTGGCCCATTGAAGAAACAGCAGCCTCCTGATAACCACACCCTCTTTTTGAGGAACAGCAGCTGTGTGTGAGGCCTCCTCCCACCAGCCAGAGGAGCCACCACAGATGTGAACAGCACCCACCAGAGGCGCTGCTGTCAACTGAGGAGCAGCTGCTACCACAACCGCCCGAGGAACAACCACAGCCCGAGGAGCCACTGCCACCCAGGGAGCGGCCACTGAACGACTCAACATCTAGATATGTCGGTGAGATCAAACATGGGTAGACAAAGAAACCCTCAAAGGAAAGAAAAGGAGGACTCGCCAGAAAAGCAGCTAAGTGATACAGAGGCATGCAACATGACAGAAAAAGAAATCAGATTAAGGGTCCTAGAGTGCATAAACCGGATGGAGGAAAAAATCAACAACTTATGCAAGAAGCAAGAAGAAACAGATGAAATAATCAATAAATTATGTAAGAACCAAGAAGAAATAAAGAGCGATATAGCTGCAATAAAAAACACCATTGGAAGTTTCAACAGTAGATTAGGAGAAGGGGAGGACTGAATTAGTGAATTAGAAGACAAGGAAGCAAAACATACCCAAACTGAACTGCAATTGAAGAAAAAAATTAAAAGACAGTAGGAGAGCCTAAGGGAGCTTTGGGACAACATGAAATGAAACAACATATGAATAATAGGGGTGCCAGAACAACAGAAAGAGGAACAAGGATCAGAAAACCTATTTGTAGAAATAATATCAGAAACTTCCCTGAGGTGGGGAAGAAAAAAGTCACACAAGCACAAAGAGTCCCAAACAAGGTGAACCTGAAAAGACCCACACGAAGACACATCATAATTACCATGGGAAATGTTCAGAACAAAGAGAGAATCTTAAAGGCTGCAAGAGAGAGACGGAAAGTCACATACAAGGGATCTCCCATTAGATTATCAAATGATTTCTCAACAGAAACACATCAGGCCAGAAAAGAATGGATGGAAATTTAAAAAAATGACGCAAGGCAAAGGACTGAATCCAAGAATACTCTATCCAGCAAGGCTATCATTCAAAATTGAAGGGGAAATAAGAAGTTTCACAGACAAAAAAAAAAAAAAAAAAACTAAGGGAGTTTATCACCACCAAGACAACAATGCAAGAAATGGACTTGTGTAAAAAGAAGAAATAAAAAGCTCAGAAAGAAAACAGCAACACACAGACAAAAAAGAAATGGCTACAACAAGTACCTTTCAATAATAACTTTAAACGTAAATGGACTAAATGCTCCAACCAAAAGACATCGAGTGGCTGAATGGATAAAAAAACATGACCCATACATTTGCTGTATACAAGAGACCCACCTCAGAAGAAGGGACTCACACAGACTGAAAGTGAAGGGGTGGAAAAATATCTTTCAGGCAAATGGAAATGAAAAGAAAGCTGGGGTAGCAATACTTATATCTGACAAAATAGACCTCAAAGTGAAGGCCATAACAAGAGATAAGGAAGGCCACTTCATAATACTAAAGGGATCAATACAACAAGAAGATATAACCCTGATAAACATATATGCACCCAATGCAGGAGCACCCAAATACATAAAAAAAACTCCTGGAAGATATCCAAGGAGAGATCGACAACAACACAGTTATAGTAGGGGACTTTAATACACCACTGATAACACTGGATAAATCCTCTAGACAAAATATCGGCAAAAAAACAGCAATCCTAAATGACTCACTAGATCAGATGGACTTAATTGATATATTCAGAAAACTTCACCCCAAAGCCACAGAATATACATTCTACTCAAGTGCTCATAGGACATATTCAAAAATAGACCACATATTGGGTCACAAACAAAGTCTCCCCAATTTCAAGAAGATTGAAATCATACCAAGCATCTTCTCAGACCACAAGGGCATAATATTAGAAATAAACTACAATAAAAACAACCCCAAATACTCAAACACTTGGAAGCTTAATAGCATGTTATTAAATATTGACTGGGTTACCAATGAGATAAAAGAAGAAATTAAAAACATCCTGGAAACTAATGACAATGAAAACACAACAATCCAAAACCTATGGGACACAATGAAAGCAGTCCTGAGAGGGAAGTTTATAGCTCTACAGGCCTATCTCAAAAAACAAGAAAAAATGGTAGTAAATCATCTAACTCTACATCTCAAAGAATTAGAAAGAGAGCAACAAGAAAACCCCAGAGTGAGCAGAAGGAAGGAGATAATAAAGATTAGAGCAGAAATAAATGAAATAGAGACCAAAAAAACAATACAGAAAATCAATGAAACCAAGAGCTGGTTCTTTGAAAGGATAAACAAGATTGACAAACCTCTAGCCAGGCTCACCAAGAAGCAAAGAGAGAGGTCCCAAATAAACCAAATCAGAAATGACAGAGGTAAAATAAAAACAGACCCCACAGAAATACAGATGATTGTTAAAAAATACTACGGACAACTCTACTCCAACAAACTAGACAACATGGAGGAAATGGACATATTCCTAGAAAAATACAACATTCCAAAACTCAATCAGGAAGAATCTAAAAATCTCAATAGGCCAATAACTATGGAAGAAATTGAAGCAGACATGAAAAAGCTTCCAGCAAACAAAAGCCCAGGGCCAGACGGCTTTACAGGAGAGTTTTACCAAACATTCAAGGAAGAAATAAAACCTATCCTCTTCAGACTACTACAAAAAATTCAAGAGGTAGGAACACTTCCAAGCTCATTCTATGAAGCCATCATCTCCCTAATACCAAAACCAGGTAAAGACAACAGAATGAAAGAGAATAACAGGCCAATATCCCTCATGAACATAGATGCCAAAATCCTCAACAAAATTTTAGCAAATCGGATCCAGCAGTACATCAGAAAGATCATACACCATGACCAAGTAGGATTTATCCCAGGGTTGCAAGCATGGTACAATATCTGCAAATCAATAAACGTGATACATCACATAAACAAATTGAAAGAAAAAAATCACATAGTCATATCAATTGATGCAGAAAAAGCATTTGACAAAATCCAACACCCATTTTTGATAAAAACTCTCACCAAGGTGGGAGTAGAAAGATCATACTTCAACATAATAAAAGCCATATATAACAAACCCACAGTCAACATCATACTCAATGGACAAAAACTAACACCACTTCCCCTAAGAACAGGAACAAGACAAGGATGCCCACTCTCACCACTTCTGTTCAACATAGTACTGGAAGTATTAGCCATTGCAATTAGACAAGAAGAAGAAATAAAAGGCATCCAAATTGGAAAAGAAGAAGTAAAACTGTCCTTATTTGCAGACGACATGATATCATACATACAAAACCCTAAAGACTCCATCAAAAAACTACTAGACTTAATACATGAATTGGGCAATGTAGCAGGATACAAAATTACCCCCAAGAAATCTAAGCCATTTCTATACACCATTTCTATAGTGAACTTTCAGAAAGAGAGACTAAAAAAACAATCCCATATTCCATCGCACCAAAAACATTAAGATACCTAGGAATAAACTTAATGAAAGAGGTAAAAGACCTCTCCTCAGAAAACTACAGGACGTTGAAAAAAGAGATAGAGGAAGACATAAACAGATGGAAGAACATACCATGTTCATGGATTGGTAGAATCAACATCATTAAAATGTCCATACTACCCAAAGCAATCTATAAATTCAACACACTTCCCATTATAATACCAACGGCATAATTCACAGATCTAGAACGAACTCTCCAAAAATTCATCTGGAATAAAAAAAGACCCCGAATAGCTGCAGCGATCCTGAGAAAGAAAGTAGGTGGGATCTCAATACCAGATATCAAGCTGTATTACAAAGCCACTGTTCTCAAAACTGTCTGGTACTGGCACAAGAACAGACATATAGATCAATGGAATAGAATAGAGGACCCAGAAATTGGCCCCAAACCAATATGCTCAATTAATATTTGACAAAGGAAGCAAGAACATACAATGCAGTCAAGATAGTCTCTTCAGTAAATGGTGTTGGTATAATTGGACAGATATATGCAAGAAAATGAAACTAGACCACCAACTTACACCATACACAAAAATAAACTCAAAATTGATAAAGGACTTAAATGTACGACAGGAAACCATAAAAATTCTAGAAGAATCCAAAGGCAACAAAATCTCAGACATATGCCGAAGCAATTTCTTCACCGATACAGCTCTTAGGGCATTGGAAACTAAAGAGAAAATAAACAAATGGACTACATCAAAATAAAAAGCTTCTGCACAGCAAAAGAAACCATCAACTAAACAACAAGAAAGCCCACTACATGGGAGAACATATTTGCCAATGTTATCACCGATAAGGGTTTAATCTCCAACATTTATAGGGAACTCATACAACTTAACAAAAGGAAGATAAACAATCCAATCAAAAATGGGCAAAAGACCTAAATAGACACTTTTCAAAAGAGGACATTCAGAAAGCCAAGAGACATATGAAAACATGCTCAAAGTCACTAATCATTCGAGAGATGCAAATCAAAACAACAATGAGGTACCATGTCACACCTGTCAGGATGGCTATCATCAACAAATCAACAAACGACAAGTGCTGGAGAGGATGTGGAGAAAAAGGAACACTCGTGCACTGCTGGTGGGAATGCAGACTGGTGCAGCCACTATGGAAGACAGTATGGAATTTCCTCAAAAAACTAAAAATGGAACTCCCATTTGACCCCGTGATCCCACTTCTAGGAATATATCCCAAGAAAACAGAAACACCAATCAGAAAGGATATATGCACCCCTATGTTCATAGCAGCACAATTCACCATAGCTAAGATCTGGAAACAGCCTAAGTTCCCATCAGTAGATGAATGGATTAGAAAACTGTGGTACATCTACACGATGGAATACTATGCTGCTGTAAAAGAGAAGGAATTCCTACCATTTGCAACAGCATGGATGGAACTGGAGAGCATTATGCTAAGTGAAATAAGCCAGTTAATGAAGGAAAAATACCACATGATCTCACTCATTTATGGTTAATAAAGACCATTATAAACTTACTAGAGGCCCTGTGCACAAAAATTTGTGCACTCAGAGGGGGGAGTGTCCCTCAGCCCAGCCTGTGCCCTCTCGCAGTCTGGGACCCCTCAGGGGATGACCACTTGCTGGCTTAGGCCTGCTCCTAGGGGGATTGGGCCTAAGATGGCAATCAGACATCCCTCTGGCAGTCCGGCAGCCCTCGGGGGATGTCCACTTGCCAGCAGGGAGCAAGCCTAAACTGCAGTCGGACATCCTTAGCGCTGATGAGGAGGCAGAAGAGGCTCTCACCACCACCGCTGTACTGGCAGCGATCATCCGGGCTTGTGGCTGAGCAGACTTTTCCCATGTGAGAGCGCCCTGATCACCATAGGGCAGCTCCTGCATTGCGCGTCTGCCCCCTGGCGGTCAGTGTGTGTCATAGTGATCAGTGATTCCCAGTCTTTCTGCTGTTAGGGTCAGTTTGCATATTACCTTTTACTATGTAGGACAGAGGCCTGGTGCACAGGTGGGGGCCGGCTGGTTTTCCCTGAAGGGTATCCCGGATCAGGGTAGGGGTCCCGCTGGGGTGCCTGGCCATCCTGGATGAGGGGATGATGGCTGTTTGCAGCTTGTCACACCCCCTTCAGAAAGGGGGTCCCAACTGGGGTGCCTGGCCAGTCTGGGTGAGGGGCTGAGTGCTGTTTTCAGGCTGGTGGGCAACTGAAGCTCCCAACCTCTCCTTTTTTTTCTTATTTTTTTTAAATATATTTTTTATTGATTTTTTACAGAGAGGAAGGGAGAGAGATAGAGAGCTAGAAACATCGATGAGAGAGAAACATCGACCAGCTGCCTCCTGCACATCTCCTACTGGGGATGTGCCCGCAACTCAGGTACATGCCCTTGACCGGAATCAAACCCGGGATCTATCAGTCCACAGGCCGACGCTCTATCCACTGAGCCAAACCAGTTTCGGCTCTTATTTGTTTTTTATTCTGGGATTTATTTACCTTCTGTGGCTGTCACTGGAGTTGAGAGCCGGCTTTAGCTCTGAGGCCGGCTCCAGCTTGAGGCCTCGGCTGCTGGAAGCAGGTATCTGGGGTTTGTTTGGCTTCTATAATTGAAATACTGCTGCAGCTCCACCTCCGAAGCCGGCTGTCTGAAAGCAGGTATCTGGGGTTTGTTTACCTTCTATAATTCAAACATTGTTTCTTAGAGTGCAGCTCAGAGCCCTGCAGCTGCAGGTGGGGAATCTTGGCTTCCTCCATCCTGGAGCAAGCAAGCCTCCTGTTCGCTTCAGCTGCCTGGCTGTCAGCTGCCATCTTGGTTGGCAGTTAATTTGCATATCGCCCTGATTAGCCAATGGGAAGCATGTCGGAGGTATGGTTAATTACCATGTTTGTCTATTATTAGATAGGATGAACAAAAATAGATACAGAGGCAGAGCAGCCTCGAACAGACTGTCAAACTACAGTGGGAAGGCCGGGGAGGGTTGGGGGGCAGGAGGGGAGGGTAAGAGATCAACTGAAGGACTTGTATGCATGCATATAAGCCTAATCAATGGACAGAAGACACTGCGGGGTCTGGGAGGCCAGGGGATTGTCAAGGGCGGGGGGGGGAAAGGGAGACATATGTAATACTCTTTGTAATACTTTAAGCAAGAAATAATCAATTAAAAAAAAACTCAAGCCACAAAAGTAGGGCATCTCAGAAGAAGACTTAGTCATAAAGGGTTATGTTATTATCCCAACATCTCCCAAGACTTCCCACAGATAAAATTCTGAAAATATAAGCTAACAGGCAAAACCTTGAAAACAGGGAACCGGTATCATAAGTGAGAACCAACAGAAACCTCAGGTTATATCAGGCCTATAAAGAAGTCAGACATTTAAATTATCAGAAAAAAAATAAGTATGTTTTTTATGCTTAAAGAAATCATTTTTAAAATATGAGCAAGAACCAATAAACCCTTAAAATGATGAATCAATGCTCTGAACAGTTTGGCTCAGTGGATAGAGCATCGGCCTGTGGACTGAAGGGTCCCAGCTTCGATTACAGTCAAGGGCATGTACCTTGGTTGTGGGCATATCCCCAGTAGGGAGTGTGCAGGAGGCAGCTGATCGATGTTTCTCTCTCATTGATGTTTCTAATTCTCTATCCCTCTCCCCTCCTCTCTATAAAAAATCAATAAAATATATTTTAAGAAAAAGATGAATCAAGTTTGAAACAAAGCTATATTGACAGAAAATATAATAAAGCATAATTAAGAAAAGAATAAGTGACATGGAAGATACTATGAGAAGGCCTAACATACATCTAATCAGAATCCAGGAGACTATTATAGAAGAATGGAGAGGATGTTACATTCAAAGAATTACCAAGAAACTTCTTGAATTGCTGAATTTCCTTCTAGGAAGGATAAAAATCCAAAGCAGGAGAGAGGGATAGAAAGAAATCAGCAATCAACCCATTAAGGTTCATTGCCAGAATACAGACATGTAATGGCAGTTTTTAACAGCACCCAGAAAGATTAGCCAGAAAGGTGCTACAATTAGGATGACAACTGATTTCAACAGAACAATGAAAGGAAGAACTCAATAGAATGATATCCTCACAGTAATGAGGAAATAATTGCCAATCAAGAATTGGGTGTTGGATTTTGTCAAATGCTTTCTCTGCATCTATTGATATGATCATGTGATTTTTGTCTTTCAATTTGTTTATATGATGTATCACGTTTATTAATTTGCAAATATTTTACCAGTCTTGAATCCCTGGAATAAATCCCACTTGATCATGGTGTATGATCTTTTCACTTTATTGCCAGATGCAATTTGCTGGAATTTTGTTGAGGATTTTAGCATCTATTTTCATCAGGGATATTGACCTGTAATTATCTTTCTTTGTAGGCACATAAAACTAAGCTCGCCCACTCGTTCCCCTTAAATAAGACATCTCGATGGATTCATGACTCCTTCCTCTAGGATTTTCTGAAATATTCTGAGGAGTATAGGTCTTAGTTCTTCTTTTAATGTTTGGTAAATCTCCCCTGGGAAGCCCTCTGGACCTTGGTTTTTGTTTGGTGGGAGATTTTTGATTACTGCTTTTATTTCATCAGTTGTTATTGGCCTATTCAGGTTTTATGATTCCTCTTGATTCAGTTTTGGGGGATTATATTTTTCTAGTAATTTGTCTATTTCATCCACATTGTCCAGCTTGTTGGCATATAGTTGTTCATAGTATTTTCTTACAATCTTTGTATTTCTGTGGTGTCAGTGGTTACTTCTCCACTTTTGTTTCTGATTTTATTTATTTGGGTCCTCTCTCTTTGTTTCTTGATGAGTCTGGCTAACAGTTTATCAATTTTGTATATCCTTTCAAAGAACCAACTCTTGGTTTCATTGATTTTTGTATTGTTTCTTTGGTAGTCTCTATGTTCTTTATTTCTGCTCTAATCATTATTATTTTCTTCCTTCTACTTACTCTGGGTTTTTATTGTTGTTCTCTTTCTAGTTCTTTAAATTGTAGGGTCAAATAGTTTATTGCTAATTTTTCTTGTTGTTTTTTTTTTGTTGTTGTTGTTTTAGTTATGCCTGTAGTGCTATGAATTTCCCTCTCAGGACTGCTTTTGCTGTGTCCCAGAGATTTTGGGTTGTTATGTGTTCATTTTCATTTGTTTCAGGAAGTTTTTATTTCATTCTTGATCTCCTTGTTAACCCATTCATTATTTAATAATGTGCTATTTAGCCTCCATGTATTTGAATGTTTGGGGGTGTTTTTACTGTAGTTGATTTCTAGTTTCATTCCACTGTGATCTGAGAAGATGCTTGATATAATTTCAATCTTCTTGAACTTGTAGAGACTTGTTTTGTGTCCTAACATGTGGTCTATCTTTGTGAATGATGCATGTGCACTTGAGAAGAATGTATATTCTGCTGTGTTGCGGTGATATGTTCTATAAATGTCAATTAAATTCATCTGATCCCATGTGTCCTGTAGAGTCTCTGTTTCCTTGTTAAATTTTTGTCTGGAATATCTATCCAGTGAAGTCAGAGGGGTGTTAAAGTTTCCTACTATGACTGTATTATTGTTGATCTCTAGAAGTTTTTCATATATTCAGGTGCTCCCATATTGGGTACACATATGTTTACCAGGGTTATATCCTCTTGTTGGATTGATCCCTATAGTATTATTTAGTGATCTTCGTTGTCTCCTGTGATGGTCTTCATTATAAAATCTATTTTGTTGGATATGAGTATTGTTACTCCAGCTTTTTTTTCTTTCTCATTTGCATGAAAAAATTTTCCCATCCCTCCACTCTCATCCTCTGTGTGTCTTTTGTTCTGAGGTGACTCTTGTAGACAGTATATAGTTGAGTCATGTTTTTGTATCCATTCAGCTACCCTAGGCCTTTTGATTGGAGCATTTAATCCATTTACACTTAGGGTTATTATTGACTAGAGGCCTGATGCACAAAGATTCATGCAAAAATGAGCCTCCCTTCCCCAGGCTGCCAGCACCACCTTCGCTCCAGCCTGGAGCCACCTTTCCACCTTCCCACACTTCCCAGAGGCCTGGAGCAGCTGGGGCTGTGTGGAATGACTGGGGCGGTATGGAACGCTTGCGTCATTGCCATGGCGACAATGCAAGTGTCCCACCCCCGCCCCTGGCCACTTGGTGCCTGCATATGCAAATTAACCCACCCTCTTTGTTGGGTCAATTTGCATACTCACTCCTGATTGGCTGGTGGGCATCTCAAAGGTATGGTCAATTTGCATCTTTCTCTTTAATTAGTGTAGATAGGAATTCATTTATTGCCATTTTAATTCTGTATGGTTAGGTTTCTCTCTCTGTTTCTTCTCATAATAGCAGTCCCTTTAGCATTTCTTATAATGCTGGCTTGGTGGTGATGTGCTCCTTTAGCCTTTTTTTTTTGTCTGAGAAGGTCTTTATTAGACTGTCTATTTTGAATGATAGCCTTGCTGGATATAGTAATCTTGGTCTCAGATCCTTGCTTTCCATTACCTTGAGTACTTCATGCCATTCCCTTCTGGCCTGTAGAGTTTCTGAAGAGAAATCAGGTGTCAGTCTTATGGGAACTCCTTTGTAGGTAACAATTTTCTTTTCTCTTGCTGCATTTAAGATTCTCTCTTTGTCTTTAATTTTTGGCATTTTAATTATGATGTTTCTGGTCATGTGCCTGTTTGGTTTCTTCTTGTTTGGGGTTCTCTTTGCCTCCTGAACTTGTGTGACTTTTTCCTTTACCAGATTAGGGAATTTTTCTACCATTATTTTTTCAAACACCTTCTCTATGCCTTCTTCCCTTTCTGCCTCTTCTGGCACACCTGATATTCTAATATTGTTACATTTCATGTTGTCCCACAGCTCCCTTAAGCTCTTCTCCTGTTTTTTAATTGTTTTTTTTCTTTTTTTGGTCCTCTGATTGAGTGATATTTTCAACTCTGTCTCCTAAATCACTGATTTTATCCTCAGCTTCCCCTAATCCACTGTGTATTCCTTCCAATGTGTTCTTTATTTGTGTTATGTCATTCTTTATTTCAGACTGTTCTTTTTTCATAGTTACTATATCTTTTTTCATGCTGTTGAATGTCTTTATCATCATTACTCTGAACTTTGTTTCAGATAAATTTCTTATCTCTGCTTCATTTATTCTTTTGGAGAATTCTCTAGTTCTTTCATTTGGGGGTTGTTTTTGTTTCCTCATTTTGGCTGTCTGTTTGGGTTTATGACTATGTATTAGCTAGATCCTCTACACCTCTCAATCTCTAGTGTAGGACAGTGTTAAAGTCTGTTTCTGACTAATTATATAAGGCAAAGACTCAAAATCTCCAGAGGCCTACTAATAAAATTCCAACTTGAATTTCCCCTCAGGCAATCATCCTCAAGTGTGACAAACATCCTTTCAACAGGGTGGGGCAGTTGCTTCTGTGTGGAGGCTAACTGTTATTTTTAATGACTTAAGTGGCCTCAAAGCAAGGCGATCTCCAATAGCGTGTGTCTACTGTCTTCCCCTCAGGCAAGGCAAATATCTATGTGGTAAAGATGTCCTCTACTGTGTGAGGGAATGAAACTTGGGGTGTCTGCCTTTTTAGCTCTATTCCCTGAGTCCCCAGTCCTGGCTTCTGCTTTCACAGCTCCAGTCCACTTCACCCTCCCTCTGCTGGAGCACAAGGTGGGTGACTCCACAGGGAATTTTGTACATTGGCTCTTTAAGAGGGTGCCTGAATTTTCAGTTGTCACACCTGGCAGATAGCACCCCGCTGCTTTTCACAGCCAGATGTTATGTGGATACTCTTCCCAGTTTTGGTGCTCTCTGCTGGGGGGGGGGGGGGACTTGGGGATTAGACCACAGAGTTCTCAGTGGCAACCCCCCACAGCTGAGATATCTCTCTCGGTCTTCAGTTGCTGTCTGTGGTCACATGGCCAGCTCTTTCTCACCTCCTCCCCTTCTACCAGTCTCTATGCAGTCTCCACTTTCGGTCCTCAGGTATCAGGGTTCTCTCCTGCAAGTTTTCCGTTGATTATTCAGGAAGATTTTCTGTATTTTAGTTGTAATTCCAGTTTGTTCCTGTTAGCATGTCTGTGCTGCACCCACTTACCCTGCCGCCATATTTAATCCTCTAAAATAGACATTTTAAAACAGACTAAAATCAAGATAGCTTTCCACAAACAAATCCTTACTGAAGGAAATTCTAAAGGATGTACTTCAAGCAAAATGATCACATATAAAAAGCATGGGATGCAAGATGAAATGATCAGCAAAGATACTGAGACACATCTGGGTAAATCTAACAAACCAATGACTAGATAAAGCAACAATAATAATGCCTGATGTGTGGGGATTTTAAAAAGAGAGAGAACAAAGTGCCAACAACAATAGCAAGTTGAGTGTTAAAGAATCCGAAGGTCTTTGTGTAGTTCACAAGAGGGTGAAGGTTGCACTAGAACTGCCATCTGAGTTAAAATGCTGAAATACTTCAGTACTTATTAGGAAAGATAAATTCTCCACTGTTTGAGACCACAAGTGACCTGACAACATAATTCAGTTTTGCCACAGAGACAAGTAATGGGGCCTGCGCATGTGCAGGCATGGATGGGGTGGCTGAGGAATCATCTCTCCATATCACCCAGGGATAGGCAGCAAAGTCTTAGCCTATTTGGTAACAGGAGCAGTGTTTGTGGCAGGGGCTGAGGCACAGGCTTTCCAATCCAAGCCATGAGATGCACATCCAGTCAATGCTGGTTGTCACAGACCTGATGTCTATCAATTTAGTGAGAAAGTTAGAAGAATCTGATGCGATTCTCCATGTCAAATCATGACTCAAACAGGAACTGATGGAATTATGATGGAATGATTTTATAAATACTTCATGTTATAGCTTATATCAATTGAAAGCACTTTTTTGATATGTATAGCTTGTTATATAATAAAGGGGATATAATCTTAATGCTTCATTTATAGTCATGTACCACATATCAATGGTTTGGTCAATGACAGACCACATATACAATGGTGGTATTCCATATAGCCTAGGTGTGTAGTGTTCTATATCACCTAGGTTTGTGTACTTGCACTCTGATGTTTGCATAATGACAAAGTTGTTAAAAGATGCTTTTCTCAGAGCATATTGCCATAGTTCAGCAGTGCATGGCTGTATAGATTGATATATTGATTTAAAATGCCAATCTAGTAGTTGAATATATTTAGTATCACTGCTGTGTAGAGGCATTGATTTACTTGAGGCTCTAAGTATGGACATTAAAATATATAATATTTATATGTATATATGTGTGTGTGTGTGTGTGTGTGTGTGTGTGTGTGTGTGTGTGTGTGTAAGAAGAATTTACAAACTAATAGAAAAATAAATAGAATGAGAAAGCTAAAAAAGCAAAGAACTGACCAGACCCAGAAGAGACTAATTTGTTGAGACCAAAGGTTTAGTAAACAAGTCAAGCTACTCATCAGAAGGAGAGCTTGAGTACAGGAGCAACAGAGGCCAGTCCCAAGGGTGCAGAGGGAGATGAGAAATAGGTCAGGCTCTGTAGAGGCCCATTCACATGTGAAAAGTTGAGGAGAAGGTGCATAGGGCTCACACAACAAGCTGGGACTGGTTAATTCTTTCCACCTGACCATCTATCAGGTGATGAATAATGCCACCACAACAAACATTTTGCCCATTCTTCAAAGTGAGACCTTGGCCTTGAGCATCTCCAAGTGCTTTGTCAGGGAGATAGGGACATGGCCAATAGAGTCAATAGATTCAGTTCTGCCTAGGTCTGTTATTGGTTTGGATGCTCAGGGCTACAAAGCCACTCCCTGCTCTACACCAGGGACTGTGCCGTTTTTGAAATCGGGTCACACACTGTTAATGAATGTGTGTTTTAGCTTCTGTTGCCCGAGTGTGTCCTCCCCACTCTCCAATTGTTTTACTAAATGAGGAAGGGTACCTACATGCTGGCAAACAGAGAGTGTAATTACTGATGTCTTTAATATGTGCTCTAATATTATTTGAGGGCAATTTTAAGCAATTCGGATAATGTTCTAATAGAAGAAAGTTTTTCTAATGGAAACAGCTTTTTGCTATCATTTTCAGCTTTCTTTTGATTATGTGAATTGATTTTTTAAAAAGGCTCCAAAGGCAGCGTCTTTGAAACTCCACCTGAAATAGGTCAGCGGCTTACTCCCGAGTTGTGCGGTGCAGCATGAAAGGCCGACTCTATTTTCTCAGGACTTCGCTCCTCGGGGGACTTCCCATGGATCATTTCTCTTAGTAAAAAAGCATCCATTGACCGAACCTATCCTAAAGCTAACAGACTGAGCTTTCCATGGGGAAGCAACAGCAAATTGAGTGCAGCTATTGACCAGCCTTCTGTAGTTAAAAATACAACAAACTGTATACCGTGTCTGATTGATTCTTGAATTACTAGCCATTTTCATGCTCTGCTGGCAACACTTCCTACTTGATAACCTCTTAGACAGGACAAAAATTGCAGCCACTACCATCTCTCCTTGTTACCTGTTATCCACTATATACAGATACATATACATATACTAGTACACATACACACTATACATATACATAAGTATATTTCCTATATCAGAGCTAACAAGAAATTGTGATGTTATATATATTAAAATACATGT
>NW_005874006.1:2775-18464 GCF_000147115.1 Myotis lucifugus | reverse complement strand
CTCTATATCCCAAACTGCCATCAGAATGGTTCAACCAACCATTAGCTCTAGCTTAGGCTGCTGCAATAGTTTAACTATTCTCTGTGCTTTAACACTTAGCTCCTTGAATACAATTCTCCACCCATCATTCAAAGAACTTTTTTCTCTTTTTTTTATTGTTGACATCATTTACAGATGCTCCCCATTTCTCTCCCCACTTTGCCCACCTCCACCCCTTGTTTGTTTCCTTTTATTTCTTTTATTATGAACCACTATAATATTACCAGTTTCTTCTTTAGAAAGCAGGGTTTTTAATCTATTTTTAATCCCTGGTTCTATTTTTTTTGTAGCTAATAAGTTATTAATTTGTTTTTCTGCCATGTTAATTTTTATTTTTACTACCCTAGTATCATTTTTAATTCTATGACATTTTAGTTTGCTTACATTCCTTTATTATAATATCAGACTCTCTTTATTTCCATCTTTTTTATAGTCAACTCATTTTTTCCAATCATCTTCAGGTCTTAGCAAGTCTTGTTTTAAGCTTTAATTTCATGAAATTTTATGTTTCATTTAAGTTGTTTTTGAGAGCACAAAACATATGCTATTTAAAAATGTATTCTTGAGAGCATTTTTTTCTGAAAATATGATCTTTGACTCAAATATTATATTTTCTTGCTATCAAAATTTTACTAAATATTTTAATGAGACAAATTTGGTTTTCCACTTATACTCACTCATTTTAAAGTTTAATTCAGTTCTACTATTTTCCAAAACCATTATAGATTATTTGCTTGTGATTCTTTCAAAAAGTTATTAGACTCTGTTTCAATACACACTTGCTATGCAGATGGCTAAGAAGTGGATTTTTGCCCTCATGTCTGGTAAAACTTTAGTATTTTTTATACCTTATTTTAATAAGGTGGGAATGTTACCATTTCAGGGAGAAATCCCACTTCTCCACTCTCCCTGCTGACATGGGCATTTGCCGAATGTATTAGCACATTATCCCCCAGTATCCCTCTTTTCTAAGCAGGTAATACCAGGGGAATCAAAGAAGATGATCATGTTAGGAACATAAAATTGTGTCAATATCCATTAGTCGTTTTTATTACCTAATGCCTGATTTCTTTTTAAATTGATAGGTCTCTGGGATCTCTTTAACTTTGTTTCTATTAATTTTATACACAGAATAATATTTTTTAAATTTCCAAGATGTTTCAGAAATGAAGGCTTTTATCTTCTTTTAAAAATATATAGGAATTATATTATAACTCAGGGAAAAATAGAGATAATCTATCCTCAATTGTATATAATACTCAGAGATGCACTCAACTTTTCTTCCATATTTTAATTTAATTCCACCTGGAGCAGAGGGAGCTTACTCACTCTGTGTGATTTCCTCAAGTTGTTGAACTTTAGGATACATTTAAACAAAGCAAAATCACCCCTTCTTAAATATGTGCTTCCATAAATGTTTAGCTTTGTTTTGCTATACAATTATATGACACACTAGAGGCCTGGTGCATGAAATTTGTGCACTGGGGGAGGAGGGGTGCCCCTCAGCCCATCCTGCACCCTCTCCAATCTGGACATTCCTCTCACAATCCGGGACTGCTGGCTCCCAACCACTTGCCTGCCTGCCTGCCTGCCTGATTGCCCCTAACCGCTTCTGCCTGCCACCCTGATCACCCCCTAACCACTCCCTTGGCAGCCTGATCGACACCTAACTGCTCCCTTGCCAGCCCAATTGCCCCCAACTGGTTTCCCCTGTCATCCCAATCACCCCCAACTTCCCTCCCCTGATAGCCTGGTCACCCCCTAACTTCCCCTCCCCCTGCTGGCCTGGATTGCCCCACAACTGCCCCTCCCCCAGCTGGCCATCTTGTGACCCACATGGGGCGGCCATCTTGTGCAAGGGTGTGACAGTCAATCTGCATATTACCTCTTTATTATATAGGATTATGTTGTAAGAGCAACTCAATTTATCTTGATACAGACTGCTCAAAAATCCATCTCTCATTTATTTCTTATATTCATCAACTTCTCCTATTTATTTATTTTTACTCATATTGTCAGTGGGGTAGAGTACCTGCTCAGTAGGCTGATATCACCCATGATTTTACATCAAAATATATATCTAGTCACCTTATTTTTATTTCAAAAAATGGATGTCAGATGTGTTGGATGATGTCCTACCTGTTTGTCCTAATTCTCAGTCTTCAGAGAATGGATATAATTGAGTTCACATACAGCAATTTCTTCCTTCCCTTTTTTGCTTCAATGACTTTCCATTTTATTAGTGCAATAACCACATTCACAATTTCATATAGTCTTAAATTATAAATGTACATTGTCAGTATTACCATCTTGACACTTAATCTGACTTTTTCTATTATTTTTAATAGAAATATAGTTTCAGTCTCTTGATTAATTTTTATGATAATTGATAATGAATTCTCAGTAATTCTCTATAGGCAAAAAACACTAAAAATCATACATAGTTGAGTAGTGATATCTATCTAATTCCTTCAATATTAACATATCTAAAACAGGGTCTATTATTTTTATGATAAATTTCTTCTAGTGATTGCATGCCCCAGAGATTAAGGATAAAATAAGGCCATGATTGATCCTAGATTCCTGATTTGTCTACATTTTCACTCCCATGGGGGCCTGGAGCAATTTTAAACTTTTCATTCATCTTGGATTCCACTGACATTGCTAGAACCTTGGCCTTAATCTGGTCTTCTGTATTGTCTTTTCCAATTTGATGTGGCAAAAAATCAGAGAGCATAGGGACAGGATGATGGAGGAAGAAAGCAAGTCTAAGATGGAGACCTGAGGAACACCAATATTAAGAAGCCAAGTAGGAGGTAGACTATCTAACACAGACTGAGAGGCCATGAAAACTCAAAAAGCATCAATTAAATTGAATAATAATTACATAGCTTTCATTTTGGTAGCATGAGCAAAAACTTGTGTTAAGTAGAGAATTGAGGTAGTTGTGTAGTTTCTTCTTCTTCTTCTTCTTCTTCTTCTTCTTCTTCTTCTTCTTCTTCTTCTTCTTCTTCTTCTTCTTCTCCTTCTTCTTCTTCTTCTTCTCCTTCTTCTTCTTCTTCTGATAGTTGTGTAGTTTGTTCTTCTTCTTCTTCTTCTTCTTCTTATTATTATTATTATTATTATTATCAGAGGCCCCAGCACATGAAATTTGTGCACAGGTATGGTCCCTAGGCCTGGCCTGTGATCAATCGTAGAGCAGAGGGAGGCCCTTCCCACCCATTGATGCCCGCCCACAGGGAGCCCACAGGGAGGCTCTGCCAAACCCTGCCAGGGCTCTGCGATGGGCCCTCCCAGCTGTGGCAGCTTGCCTCAGCCTTCGCAGCTGCAGCTTTGTCTGGAAGGACATCTGGAAGACATCCGGTCTAATTAGCATATTACCCTTTTATTAGTATAGATTATTTTGCTTAATAAATTTTACTAAAGGATAAGAGAATTGTAAGGTGGACATCCGAATAGCTATGAAATGCAGACACTCTTTTTGTTGTAGTGCCATTTTTGTTAGGATGGGTACTATTAGGACACTGCAGCATGTCAAGGAGATATTGAGGTTGAAAATACAGATCACAAAGTAGATATATTGATGAGTTGGAATTCCAGAAAAAGCAAAAAGTAGATGGATTAGCCTTTCACTGGAAGGCTATTAAAAATGGAGGAAGAAAGGAAAGATGGTTGCACATGAAAGTCAAAATTTAGATAGTATGGTGGGAATTTGAGAAAATTATGTTATTTATTTATCAACTGAAGGTTTAATCACAGTGGTGGGCTGTACATAACAATCTAGAAGATGAATTACAGTTTCACGAGTGGAAAAAGTATGAAAGTACCATTTGGGGTATGGCAAAGTCTTTGATTTCCAATTTTATTTGCTTCTCTTGAAATATAATTTTTTTAAGGTTATGAAGTGAAATCTACTTCCATTTCAGGAATTATTCTGGTATTTGATTTGTTTCATAACCATGTCAACAATTATTTAGAACATAATTTTTACTGGTTTCAGTAATATTTAATATGCCAGGACTATTCACCTTTTTTTAAAAATATCATATGTGATTTTTTTTTCATTTGGGGTATGGCAAAGTCTTTGATTTCCAATTTTATTTGCTTCTCTTGAAATATAATTTTTTTAAGGTTATGAAGTGAAATCTACTTCCATTTCAGGAATTATTCTGGTATTTGATTTGTTTCATAACCATGTCAACAATTATTTAGAACATAATTTTTACTGGTTTCAGTAATATTTAATATGCCAGGACTTTTCACCTTTTTTTAAAAATATCATATGTGATTTTTTTTTTACTTTGTCTCTGTTTTTGGGGGGATTAACCATTTTTTAAAAAGAATATTCTCTGGAAACATGTACACAATTATATAGTATTTGTATGTGGGTGTCTGCATGCATGGTTTGATGATATACAGTTGACTTTCATATTCAAGGATGTCTCTCTAGTGACCTTCAATATTAAGTGAGAACTTGTAAAGCATCCGTATTTTATTTTTGATTAACTGAGAAAGGGATAAATGGTTACCACATTTTTTCATTTTATGATACATTTTTTTTCACTTTGGCATTTGCTTACTCTAGCTAAGGATTTTGAGAGACCATGATAGTTTAGACTTCCTGTTCAGCAATATGATGAGTCATAGCTGTGAGGAAAGCATAGTTTTCATGTTTTAAAAAAAATTTTCAAAGTAGAAATTTGATATTATGAGAGATATGTCCTAGTAAGTAATTTTTACTGTATTATTCACCCACTAGAGAAACACAACAGATCAATAAAGCATTATGTTTCTAGAATAAGTTTAAAGAAGATTCTTAAGATGATAAAGTTTAATTTACTCTTTGTCATTATTTTTAAAATAATGTACCGTTACTGTATGTTTAGGGGAGAATAAATATATTGGCAGCTTAAATATATGTTACAAAGAAAAATGCACGGTGCCTTTTTTTCCTCTTTCTTTAACCAAAGTCTACAAAACCACAACTTCCATGCTTCTATTGCTATCCATGTCCTCATTAGCTTTTTACAAATTTTTCTAAATTTTCATTAGGAGTTTAAGGGAGTATGAAACCCCTTAGTGGTAGGTAGGTCCAACATGGTTATGTTTTATGAGAGATGATATGCTCTGTGCTTAATACCACAACTGTTCTTTCCTGGAGAATAAAACCAATCTTTTCACATAAACCTGGCATATCTGAAGCAAGACAATGTTACTCAGTAGCCCAGGTTCATTAATACAAATTTGATGGAATCATTAAAAAGATCTCTTGTTTAAAGAGAATTCAAGCATGTTTTAAAGCACTTTTCTTTTTGAAATGATACTAAATGGGGTTTTCCAAGACAGTTGCAGAGGACTTGAGAGGATATAATAGGGGCGTAGCCTCAATCTGGCTGCAATTCTTATCATTCCCCAGAACTTGCAGTGCCAAGAATGGAGTAATAGAATGCGATCTTGCTAACTTACTAGCTGTGCGACTTTGGAGAAGTTATTTTTCCTTCCCAAGGACATTTTTTTGTCATTTAAAAGTAACTTAGTATCACTGTGAGGATTATACAAGTTAGTACTCATTCCATCCCCAACATCATAATTTGCTCAATGTTAGTTGGTTGCTTCATCTCCTATATCCCAAACCCAACTCCATCCTGCACAACCTCAATCCTCTTGTCTTTTGCTCCTATAATCATCAATGTCAACTTTAGCACGCCAGTGAAAGCTTAGACTCAGCAACAACCTCAATCGAATTTTTAATCTAATCCAATATTATTTATGAAATATTCCCCACTGTGTGTCCCAGTGAATTACCAAGTTAGTGAGACTGCTTGCTCACTGATACTAGAAACAGCGTGCCGCTCCTGGCACTCACCAATGCTTTCAAGCTATTCCCGCCCTCTGAAATGCTTTCCCTTTCTCTCTTAGTCTGAATCCAAGCTTATTCAGAGAGTAAGGTCCACTTTATTCTTAAGACTTCCTCTGACCCCTGCAAATACATTTATTATTAATCTCATTTCCAGGATTTAATAGAACTATGTGACTTAACCTGAACACACAGGGCAATTTACATGACTGTCTTTACTCCAGTGCACTGCAATTCACCGTGGGTGCACTCCCCCCACACATGCAAAGCCATTTCTGTTTCCTATTTGTTTTGTTTTTTTAAGGAAGCGCATGCATGTCTTTAAACACTAGCAATATTTACCTCAAGTAAAAGCCGTAGTCAGATAATCCCCTGCAAATCCGAGACAAGTCACAAGAAAGGAGAAGGGAAAGGAAATACGAAGGCAGACTGTGGGGTGACCTGTGTCACCAGCTGAAATTTATGACTCCAGAGGGTCGGTCCAGCTTATGAAGCATGGAGTGAGAGGGAAATAATTATTAAGAAAATGTACAAGAGTCACTGATCCTTAAAATTATATTGGAGTCTTTTAGAAAAATACTACACTAGATTCCTGGTTCCTCTCCTACCAATTAAAATTTATTATAATAGACCTATGAATCAGCCTTCTTTGAATGCTCACATACTCTGATGAGCGGACTGCAGGAGAACATTGTGTTCCAGAAACGGGTCCATCATTACACTGCTGATCTCCGTGGGGTCCCTAGTCCAAGCAGCCAGCAAACAGCTGGTGACCAGAGTTCTGAAGGCTGACTGCACTCCGTGGGGAAGGTCTGCTAAGGATCTGTGAGAGAACAGCTCCTGTCACCACGTCTAACTAACTCCTTTGCATACAAACAATCTTTTTTTTTTTATCAGATTCAGTCTGATACCAGCAAGGTCACCTTCTCCAGGCAGACAGAGGAAAACAGAAAGAAAATGGTACAGATTCCTGACTTTGATCTTCTCCACTTTGTATCTGTTATTCTGGAAGGATTAGACAGAGGCAGGTCTAAGGAATCCTAATCCCCATCTCAAAATTCATAAAAATAAAAATGATCATAGTAACAAACAAGAACCAAAAAGGAAAATATAAATTATTAGAGAAAGTAGAGGGGAAAACCCTAATGGAAGGAAGATAGCAGTTTGTAGAAGAGTTCTACCTGTGGGGACAGCTAAAGACCCAAAACACAGGAATTCATTCCTCTACCTGTTCCATTCCATATCATTACCTTTCATCTCTGATATATATTCATTTTATGTGAATCTGCAAAATCAATTTCTTACCTCTAATGCTTGGATTCAGCAGAAGTCTATGATTTTTCCCAGTCCCAATCTGTGTTCCCAACTTTTTGTACTCCTCAAAAGAATCCATTCATACAAATCCATTAACTAATAAATGCTACAATTACTATTGCTCCTTCTATTATGAAAACTAACTTTGCACAGTTAGTTTTTTTTTGCCAGATTCTGCTTTAAGCCATTACAGATATTAAAACATTTAAATTGATAGATGACAAATAAATGAATAACCGGTTTCAGTTGGCATCAGCCGTATTTCCAGGCATGTGGACTTGCAAAGAGCAGCACAGCTGAGAGACTGAAGCCAGACATCTTGATTCAACTTGAATCCCTTGCTTCTGGCAAGCCTGGGGCCAGGCCCCTCTCTGTGATGTTAACCTAAGATCTTCAAGTTAATTTTCTGTCACTTGCAAGCAAGACCTGTCAACCTAATTCACAGGATTAGTCTAACTTTAAATTTCAGTTGGACACATCACTGTAGTCTTTCTGTATGAAGAGTCATTGACTCATTCAGAAATGTATTTTTTAACTGCTTTTATTTATCACACTAGAAGCCCGGTGCAGGGATTCATGCACCAGTGGAGAAACTTAGCCTGGTCTGTGGGGATCGAGCCAAAACCTGCTCTCCGAGATCCCCCGAGGATCCTGGATTACGAGAGGGTGGTTCTCAGGTAATGCACCCTGGAATCGGGCTCCCTCCTCTCTGGTTCCAGGTGTGTCACCTGAGAACTGCAGCTGCCAAGTCACTGCAGCTCGGCAGCTCCTGCATTGAGTGTCTGCCTCCTGGTGGTCAGCGCACATCATAGCTACTGGCCAGATGGTCGGACTGTCAGATGGTCACTTAGGTTTTTATATACATATTAGAGGCCCAATGCACAAAATTTGTGCAAGAGTAGGCCTTCCTTCCCCCAGCTGCCGGCACCGGCTTCTCTTTGGCACCCAGGACCTGGGCTTCCCTCCAGCCACTGGCAGGCACCCGGGACCTGAGCTTTCCTCGCAGCCCCGGCTTTGTCCAGAAGGTCGTCCGCATGATGTCTGGTCTAATTAGCATATTACACTTTTATTATTATAGATAGATTATTTATTTTAAATAGATAATATTGTTATATATTTTTTTAAAAAAGCAGAAAGAAAAAAAAGAAAGGCACATAGTGACATTATCTGTCACTCATGTCACCCTTCCCTCTTCTCAGGGGATCACTGTCATTAGTGTCTTATCCACATGTAAATACTCTTACTTTTACAATTTTCTAATCCAAATTGTAGCATAATGAACCCATAGTTTTACACCTTGTTTTGATTTCTTTTTCACTTTACATTATATCTTGAGTACTTTTCCTTATTAGCTTCCCCATTTAATATATTTGTTTATATTAATCCATTTTATGATGTACTATAATTTATTTAGCCCAATTCCTCTGATGGAAATTTAGGTTGTTGAACAACTTTTGCTAATATAAATGTATGCTAGAGTGAATACTCCTGTGGGGTGACCGGCGGGGTGATCAGGGGCCCCCGCTGGCACCCATCTTGGCTGGTCTGGGGCCTGCTGGCTGGGGGCAGCTCCTATGTTGAGCATCTGTCCCCTGGTGGTCAGTGCGTGTCATAGCGACTGGTCGTTTCACTGGTCGTTCTGCTGGTCATTCTGTGGTTTGGTCAATTTGCATATTAGCCTTTTATTATATAACAAATTCCAGTTTAGGGCAAGCAACAAAATACCTGACCAGTACTTTTCAAAACTGTCAAGTTCGTAAAAACTAAGTAAAGTCTGGTCTGGCTGATGTGGCTCAGTGGTTGAGCATCGACCTGTGAACTAGGAGATCACAATTTGATTCCATGCAAGGGCACATGCCCAGGTTGTAGGTTTGTTCCCCACTGTAGGGGGCATGCAGGAGGCAGCCAATTAATGATTCTCTCTCTCATCATTGATGTTTCTATCTTTTCCTCCCTCTCCCTACCTCTCTGAAATCAATAAAAATATATATATAAAAAATAATAAGTAAAGTCTAACCCACTTTACAGTCCAGAGGAAGCTAAGGAGACATGAGGACCAAATGTGCAACACTGTGTAAGCCATTCCTCCTCTGACCCTCTGAAATAATGCTAGGAAGGTGAGCAGACAGGGGGCAGTGCATCAAACTCAATGTGCATGTGGAGTAGGGGGAGTTTACAGTTTTTGTATATTTGTGCAGATTTTGGCAATTAAATAATGATTACTGTGTTGATTTAAATACTTATGAAAGCTTTGAGACAAAAATAAATGTTTACTTCTCCATGATTTTTTTAAATGTAGGATCCTGCAACAAGAAAAGTACATTAGTAAGGACTAAGGAAATCTCAATGGACTGTAGTTCACAACAGTGTGCCAAGTTGGTGCATTATGGTGACAATGTAATACCAATGCCTTACTAATGTAAAATGTTAGGACGAGGGGAAACTGATTGAGCAGTATATGGGAACCCTCTGTATTCTCTTTTTGGTAAAAACGCTTCTAATAATCTTCTGTAAATCTAAACCTCTTCTAAAAATATTTATTAAAAAATAATATCCCTCCTATCTTCCTCATCTGCCTCATCCCATGGCTGCAGAGGTAATACAACTTAAAGCTTATCAACCAGCTCTAATCTGAATCTCACAAGGAAAGAAATGTACCAAAAGCTAATTTGGACTAACCATATTTTGCTGCCTGGGATTATTTCTTTTTACTGCTAACATAAATGAGTAGCTTACGCCTAAAATACATAAATATTCATATATATTTTTCAAACCCCCCAAAATGAGGGAAATTGCAAAGAACAAAGTCATAATAGATATTTTCATATTCTGTGTGTTGGGGATTTCTTGGCTTGAGACTGTCCATAGACCTAGGGCTTTTGTATTTCTCTGACCGAGGCAAAGTCAAACAAGCCCAGGGTTAATGAAAGACAACTGATGCAACATCTGATGAGAGATGGCCCTTGTCTGACAGAAGCAAGATTACACCTTTCATGTTGATTTAAGTAAAGAAAAATAGTTCCTACACACAATTCCCCAGGGGAGCGATTTTCTGTGCACACCTTTCCAGATGAAATATGTGTACATATCCCTCCTTTAAGTGCATCTGAAGTTTTATTTTAGCAGAAACATATGCAAACTTTCTCTAAATCTGACCTTGGAAAAAGCCTATTTTAATGTAGAAATTCAGTGAAAGTGCGGGTTCCAATTAAATATTTATCCCACCTTCATCCACAACACGAAAATGCTGTCTTATTGCAAAACAGCTGCTTCATAACAGTCTCCTTCACAGGAAAGCATTTGGGCAGGAGATGACCCATCTATAACCAAAGCCAATAATTACACTGAATTAAGTGTCTCTTGTGGATGCAGGCTCTTACCAAGCTCGGGCTGAGACTGTAAACCTCATTTCAATCCAAACAGTATTCCTAATCAATTTAGACCACAGTTTAGCGAGCTGCACTCTCAGGCTTTCCCAACAGTCTCTTCCGACTGGAGAATTTACTGCTGGGCCCAGGCATTTGTTAACCACTGTCCCTTCCCACAGAACATTTCATTGGTTGGCAGCCAGGAAAACACTCAATGAAGTTTTCATACTGTCAGTCCTTCTATAGTACCAGGCATATGCATAATATAATTAAATGTCAGAGAAGTTTATGTGATGTTTAAGTGACTAGAATGGATCCGAGATCTGAAAATTGCATTAGATATACGAGGTAGGAGGAAGCATGCATTCTTTCATTCCTCTTTCCAGACCTCAAAGGCTCCCACTAGCTGTGTTTATTATTCAGTTACACTATAATTTTTTTTCTTTGTGCTTTATGAAGTTCAAATAACTCCATTTATCAAAAGGAACATAAGTTATTTTAATGTTTTATTGCTCCAGGAACAAAAAGAAGCTCGGTGTTTGAAATATAATTCTCATAAAACGTATTAAGTATAATGGGAGCGAGGAAAATGGGAGATTAACATAAGAAAGGCAAATGAGTAAACTTATTATAGGACAAAAACAATAAATGGGACCGAGGAAGAAAGACACGGGTTTTTTCATGTTCTCTTTATTCTGCATCACTGCGACTTCCTCTTTTTCAATCAAAGGGAGGCTTACTTTCCACCACTGAGAAATCAGATTCTAATGGGCTGCCTCCTTGGTGTTCAGGACCATTAAATTAAACATGTAAGGCCTTTGCTGAAAAATTATGTAGAAGAGCCAGGCTGGGGCCCTTCTCAGGGTCAAGTGCACTGGTCAGACACGCAAGAAATCAGTCTGTTAGTGTTTGCAGTTTCTTTATATTGATCCTTGCATAAACACCCAACATAAACACATTGGCCTAGTAGATGTAGACATTGTAGAAACAAAGACAGGCAGCCCTGCCTACAGTGACAGCCCCAAAGGAAAGGGATTTGCTTTAGCTGAAAGGCCAGAGGTAAACTCACACTGGAGAGCAGAGTTGAAGGTGTGGCTGCTCCCTCTGAGCATCCCGGGATCTGCTGCCCACACATCACGTAGCCAGTGTCCACCTGCAGCCTTCCGGATGCCCAACAGCCTCCAAATGAGTTTCTTTGTCCTCATCTGCTTCTCATGCTTCCACGTGTCTATTCATCTGTCATTAGGCCTTCAAGCATCTGTAAGCTGCTTTGTAACAACTACAGCATTGGATAAAATACTGAGGCTAACAGGCTATGAGATGCAAGTGTTTATTTCCTTTGGTAATATTAACTCACGGATGTTCAAAAAATTGAGGGTGCCTAGGAAATGTCAGGAGCTGTGTATTTAAGCAAGCTGATGATAGGCTTTGGGAGCAAAGCCTTAACAGAAAGATGAGCCTCTAGCTGTGGAACGTTCCAGGTCTGCAGCTGAGACATCAGGTAAGGATGGAGATAAGGTGGGGTGGAGTGGCTGATGCAGCTCATCCAAGTAAGAACTTTCTACTTCTGTATTTCCTTAAATGAGCCATCTGCAAATATCTCCTAATTTTTTGTGAGTGGATTTAGTCACTAATATATTTTTTTAATTTTTAAATTGATTTTGAGAGAGAGAGAGAGAATTTGTTGTTCCACCTATTTATGCTTTATGCATTCATCGGTTGATTCCAGTATGTGCCCTGATGAGGGATAGAATTTGCAACCTTGATGTATCGGGATGATGACCTAACTAACTGAGCTACCTGGCTATCAATGATTACAGTATTGCCACACTATTGAATAGTTTCCTATTTCTCAAATTAACCTAAAGTATGCATAAATAGTAAAAGGGAGTTTGTAATGCTGAATAATAACTGTAAATAAACCTCCTGGATTTTAGTACCAAGTCACCCCAATAAATTCAATAAAAAAAGAAGAAAAAAAAATATGCCCAATCAGCATGCTTTTGTAATGTGGTTTATCCATTGATCTCAAAGCATCCTTTTGATTAAGAGGCCAATATTACTACTGATGTAGGGACTTTAATATTTTAGTGAAAACAATGAGAAGCCCAATAAGCAAGTTAAGTTGCAACAATATTTTGTATTTGGAAAACAATTTTTATAGATTTTAAGACTTCCTAGAAAAACACATTAACTTTTTAAAATTACTAACCTGCATTGATAGCTCAGTATGTATCAGGCTGTTTACATAAATGATCACAGAGCAGTTTTATTGATAATATTTAAAATGTGAAAACAAGCACCTTCCCTCACAAGTAAATGGAAAATAAAAGATAAAAAACATATAACTCAATATTCATAAGATTATAGGAAACTAGATATTTTATACCCTAGTAGTATAATTATAAATTAGGAAAACCTGTTATTGAGAATTATTTTGCAAAATTTTCACTTCTTTAAATGATATAATGTGCTATTAGAATTTACTCTTAAATTATAATCCAGGATGAGACTCACAGTTTACAAGACAAATTAAAAACTGTCCAGTTAAAGGAAAAGTGGTTAAATCAATTAAATGAATATTGTGTACCACTCACTTTGGGAATATAGTAATTATTAAGAACTGACAATGTCCTTGTCTTTATTCAGCTATCCTTCGAGTGCGGGAGATAGAAAATACGTAAAATGAATTCATAAATATATAATATACTATCAGCTGGTGATACATGCTATGAAGAAATATAAAGCAAAATGTAGAACAGCAAGTCACAGGTTATGATACTAGTATTTTTCATAAGTTTGTCAGAGCAGGAGTCTCTGAGGTGGTGACATTTGAATAGGAACTGCAGGAAGTGAGAGAAGGAATCATGAAGGTGTCTGGGAAAATGTCTTACAGCCAGAAAGTGCAAAGAAGCTCAGAAGCAAAATGGCACATCCAAGGGTCACTAAGGAAGCAACTATGGCTGGAACCATGTGAGAGGGAGAAGGATAAAGAACAGGTTAAAGAAGAAGCCAGCCCGGCTATGGTGACTCAGTGGTTGGTGGACCTATGAATCAGGAGGTCACAGTTCGATTCCCGGTCAGGGCACATGCCCAGGCTGCGGGCTCAATACCTGATCATGCAGAAGGCAGCTGATCAATGATTCTCTCTGTCATCATTGATGTTTCTATCTCTCTCTCCCTCTCCCTTTCTCTCTAAAAATCAATAAAAATATATTAAAAAATAAAAGAGGAAGCCACAGGTAAGTCATCCAGGGGCTTATAGGCCATTTTTTTTTTCAGAGTGAAGGGAGGGCATTGGGGAGTTCTAAACAGAGGAGTAAGGTCTGATATGTATTTTTTATTTTTAAAATTTATTTTTATTGATTTCAGAGAGAAAGAACAAGGGAGAGGGAGAGAGAAACACTGATAAAAAGAGAAACATCGATTGACTGCCTCCTGCGTGCCCCCTGCTGGGGATCAAGGCCGCAACCCAACCATGTGTCTGACAGGAAATCAAACCCATGACCTCTTGGTGCATGGGATGATGATCAACCCACTGAGCAACACTGGCCTGGACAGGTCTGACATATTTAATCAAAGGTAGGGATGGCAAAGTGGAAGAGGGAGGTTTCTGTTGAAGACTAGAAAGATAATAATGATTGCCTGGCTACGGAGTGGAAGGGTGGGAAGTCTGATTGTTTATGATTATGATTGTTTATTTGCTTGTTTTTGAAGGTAATGTTATGAGAATCTTTTGATGATTGGATAAGGATTGTGCAAGAAAAAAATAATGGAAAAATACATGGTATTAGGCCTGAACAATTGAGTGATGGAGTTGGCATAGCTGATAGGGGGACCCAGGGAGGGACAGGTGATGATGAGATAGTAGCAATAAACTGCAAACATTGATGTTCATACTTAAGAAAAATACTTAAAATTGGAAACTACTAAAGCTATATTATGAGGTATAAATGGTACAAAACAGTATGTACAATAGGATTGTATGTGTGTGTGTGTATAGAAAATGACTAATGATAAAACGATGTAAACACTATTTATCGCTGGTTGGTGTGATTATAGCTGACTCTGTTTTTCTTTATCATTTCATTTTCTATTTTCCAATTTTTTTTTTACTATAAACATGTGCATTGAGTAAGGAGAAAAATCATTTGAAATAGCTTTGAAGATCATGGAGAAAGATAATTGGGGTAAAATATGGTTGAGAAAGCCCAGCTGTTGGAAAATCACTTGAAGCATCTGACAAACACAAAACACAGCTGGCTTGGAAAACAGAGATATTATATAATTTAAAATCTTTACTGTCTTTGCTAAAATGGAAAATGAATGGAGGAAACATCCCTTTAAAATAAGAAGATTGTCATCTTTTTTCTAAGTTGAACTAAAAATAAAAGAATCCTAGCAGAAAATTTTCAGTCATCCATAACATTTTTTAATTTCCTGACTCAATGTGTTGCAGGAATGTGCACTGACCATGCAATGTTCTTCTACATCGCGGGGCACATAACGGCCTATTCCAAAACCCTTCCACACCAATTCTAGGAACTGGGAAGTGGCCTTCAGAATACTGGTTTTTACATTCCAGGAAAATGAAAACGCATGCCAAAATAATGTCCACGGTGATTTTCAACTTTAAAAATAGCATAAATTGGTCCTGGCCCAGTAGCTCAGTTGGTTAGAGTCATGCTGACATATCAACGTTGCAGGTTTGATCTCAGGTCAGGGCGCGTACAAGAAAAAAATCAATGAATGCATAAATAAGTGAAACAACAAATCAATATATATAATAAATAAATTTTAAAAAATTTTAAACAGCATAAATTGTATGTAGACATTAAGAGATAAAGAAAAGGAACCCCCCACATACACACCAAAATGGTGTTTATTTCAAGGTGGTTAAATTTTATGAGTTTATGTGTGTGTCTTTTTTAAAAACAATGTACATATATTATTTATGTAATCAGAAAATATTTTACTGTGAAAAAGCAGCAAATGATCTTTACAGATAACTGAGAATAATAAAGGTAGGAGGAAATAAAAAAATAAGTAAAAAGCTATGAAAATGAAAATTTATAGAAAACAAAGATTATGACACACAGAAGAACTCCCCT
>NW_005874006.1:0-2675 GCF_000147115.1 Myotis lucifugus | reverse complement strand
CATCTGCTGGAAACATATTTACCCATAATTATCTATTTTTCAACTCTAAAATGTTCAATATTTGCAGTGTTAAATAAGTGGGTATATAACAATTCATTTACCTTGTCCTTATAGCTGAAAATTTGTTGTTCATCATAATATATAATATTTCAGTGAGCATTTCTATAGCCAAGTAGTGTTGATTACTTCTCTTGAGTCAATTCCTTGAAGTAGAATTGCTGAATGACTTAATAGAAGGAATCTTTAGTGCCACATTGCAAGAAGGTTTGCACACTCCACTCCCAGAAATATAGCAGCAGTCTATTTGTCCATACTTCATCTATTGTGCATTTTTAATACATTTACAAAATTTATTTATTGATAATTTTTGAAGCATCATTATATTATTAAATTTACATTTCCATGTTTACCAGTGAATTTGTATATTGTCATATTTATAAGCCATTTGCATGCCAATTTATAAAAAGCATTTTCAGATTCTTTCCTTATTTTTCTATTGAAATGTTTATCTTTCCTAAAAACCACTGTATCTTAAAGATACCAATATCTTATATATCATAATAATTCGAATATCACTATCCATTTCTATTTATGCCAAGTTTATACAGAAGTTCAACTCTGTTATCTTTTAATATGCTTTTTTCTTACATATGCCTCTACTTTAAAATGTTTAAAGTGAGGTTGTTTTCTTTTATAATTTAAAGTCGTTTCTACTTTTTTTTCTTCAAGTGCCCATCCAAATGAGTTGTTGATTCATGCCTTTTTCCACTCATTTGAAATATCAACTTTATTGACTGCTAGGTTCTTAGATCTGGTAAAACATGTTTTAAGACTTTGTATCCTGCTTACTAGTCTGCCTTGTCCTGTACCTCCAGCATCTCAGCTTTGTTGACTGTAGCTGTAGTAAGCTGAGTAACGCTCTACAAAGGTATGACAGCCCAATCCTTGGCACTTGTAAATGGCATCTTATATGGAAAAGTAGACTTGTATGTGGGATTAAGGATTTTGAAATAAAGAAAGTATCCTGGATTTTCTGGGTGAGCCCTCAAAGCAATCACCTGTCCCTATGAGAGAGGCAGAGAAAGATTAGACACACACACAAGAGAGGGTGATGCGGAGGCAGAGCAGAGAGGTTAGAAGATTGGAGTGATGTGGCCATAAACTGAGAAATGCTGGCAACCACCTAGAGCTGGAGGAAACAAAGAGAAGATTCTTTCCTGGAGTGTCCTGCTGACACCTTGGTTTTGGTCCAATAATACTGATTTTGAATTTCTGGCCTCCTGAACTATGAAAAATATATTTCTGTTGTTTTAAGATAAATAGGTGATAATTTGTTGTAAGAGCCACAGGAAACGAACACCAAAGCATTGTTAATAATTAATTTTCCAATAATCCAAGACCCAATTTGGACTTCTTTTGCTAAATTATCATTACCATTCTTATTCATTCCCTAACTATTTGTTGAGAGTTTACTTTATAGCCAACAATGATTCATATATTTTTCAAGATAACCTTGACAAGAATTTATCAAATTCTATAAAAAAGGTGCTTTTTAGTATTTTTCATAAACTGTATTAAAGAAGTGTTCGAATCTACTCATTAATGGGGATCATGGAAATATTAAGATGGTTATTCTTATTCAGGAATTTCCATTTTATGTAATTCTTATTTTATGTTCAGAGTTGAAATTGCATTTTTCCTTGTGTTTTATAGATAATTTTTCTTATTGAATTTATTCTAATATTTTAAAATTATTTTTATTGATACTATACATAGAAACAGACCAAGGAGTCACTTTTGGTTTGTGTAGTTTTCCCCAAACCCTCTGGAAATTAGCAGAAAGAAAATATGCAACAGGCACAGAAATAGCTAGTGTGAATTTTGAGGTTTTTATAACCAGCTTTCTCTTCTCCTGCAATGAATTCATTTGGAGGCAATACAAAATTGATACTATAGAGATGCAACTGAGTGTTGTAGATTGTGAACCACAAATACATGAAAACAATGTATATGTAGAGAAATGGGGATATCCATGTAGATCAGTGATATTCAACCTTTTTCTTCTGAAGGCACACACAAACTAATTACTAAAATTATATGGCACACCAAAAATATATTTTTTACTGATCTCATACACACAAAAAAAAGGTATAGTTTTGATCCATTCATATTGAATGGCTATTGTTGTGTTGGCTCTTGTCATTTTTTTTATTTGACAGTTTAAGAGAAAAGAGGTCAGTGCCCCTGGCCTCTAAATACTCAGGTACTGAATGTTTTGAAAATCGCCCTAGCTGGTTTGGCTCAGTAGACAGAGCATCGGACTGCTGACTGAAGGGTCCCAGGTTTGATTCTGGTCAAGGGCACATGCCCAGGTTGCTGGCTCAAACCCCACTAGGGGGCGTGCAGGAGGCAGCCAATCAGTGATTCTCTGTTATCATTGATGTTTCTATCTCTCTTTACCTCTCCCTTCCTCCCTGAAATCAATAAACATATATTTTAAAAATAAATAAAAAATAAAAAGTCTTGTAGCACACTGGTTTAAATTGCTGGTGTAGATCATCAACATAACTGAAGTAAGCACCATAATAAAGAAACGAGGCCAGTATTTAAAATATAATAACAGGAAATATTTTTGAACTGCAAAATATTAATGCTGAAGGAGTTCACTATGCTTT
>NW_005874005.1:11913-18474 GCF_000147115.1 Myotis lucifugus | reverse complement strand
GTCCATGACCTTGCCCCCACCTCCCACTTCAAAAAGAAGTTTTAAGACACTACAGAAAGGAGTCATGAAACAGGGTTTATAGTTTTCATCTAACATTTTTTTTTTCCAGTAAGAAAAAGGAAGCCAACGTGGACAATGAGCTCCACCAGTGCTGCGGGATGCTTTCTGGTGGCTCATTCAGGTCTTACCTCATGAGGATCACTGGTGGAATCTGGGACTTGACTACTGGGGATCACATAGAGACCAAGAGGAGCGGGGCTTACAGCAGCTAGCACTCAGATCTTGGTAGGCTGTATTCCTGTTAGCAGCAACACAGGAGCGGAGAACCTAGGGAGTGCGGTCATCTGCGGAGCTGAGTTGGTGATCCTGTCTCATCACAGAGCTTGTTTGGCAGTTTGGGACTCCAGCCTAAAGAGTTGTACCTGCTGTGGAGCCCATTCTATGTCCCTGTTTGGGCAGGAAAGAATATTTGCAACCCGGCCCAAAAGCTAGGCATAGAGTCCTGTCCTGCTAGACCAGGATGAGGGCCAGAGAACTTGGGTATCTGTGGAGTTAATAGTACAGCCCTATGCAGGCAGAGGGCCAAGCCAGCAGCCCTGACCAACAACTGAGCATAGCCTCTACCCCTTTATAACCAGGGAACCTGAACAGTGACCATTGGTAGCCTCAGAAACCAGTCTACAGAACTGCCCAGCTGTGAAGCCCAGCTAACAGCCCTTTCTAGCAGCGGAGTTTAGCCTACAACCATGTCTAATTACTAAAAACCGCCAGTGACCCTGTCCAATTTCAGAGCATAGCCTGTGACCCCAGCCAACAGAGACAGTTACCCTACCAAACCTAACTAACCATTGAACATAGAATAGTTTCCAGCCCCAATCAATGTACAGCTGGAGGCCCCAGTTGACTAGAGAGCCTGGTAAGTGATCTTGCCCAATACAGGAGCAGAGAAAGTGGCCTAACTGATCATGAAGCACAGCCCATGACTCTGCCCAAACTTGGGCATAGCTTGTGGTTCTGTCCGACTGTGAAGCCATGCTTGTGGTTCCACCTGACGTGGAGTCCGGTCAGTGACACCATTCAGTCAGAGAGCACAACATGAGACCCTGCATAATCACAGAATCCAACCAGTGACACTGTCCTGCCAGGAAACGACCTGAGATGACACCCTACCATAGGTAACTGCAGAGCCCAGCGAGGGATCCCTCCCCTGAAACCATCAAGTGCAGGCAGCATTTCCACCCAACCAAGGTGTCTATTTAGTGTATCTCCCCTCACCCTGAATGTGGGACCCAGCCAGCAGGCTGACCCAACAGCAGAGACCAGCCAGTGGCAACCCTTCCCTTTGCCCAGCTGGAGACGCCAATAGCAAACTGTGACTGTCCACAAATGCTACCAGATGACCCATCGAGTACCCGAAGCTAAGCAGACTGGTGAAGATCTTTCCCTGTCCAAATAAACTGGTAATGTCTGGAAGAAGAGACTGCTTACTCAAATGCACAGATACCAATGCAAGGATACAAGAATCACAAAGAATCAGGTAAATGTGACAATGCCAAAGGAAAGTAATAAAGTGTCCTTTATTAGTCCTGAGCTAATCACTGACACTAAAAAATGGAAATCTATGAACTATCTGACTCTTTAAAAAGTTCATTGAACTACAAGAATGCACAACTAAATAAAATTAGGAAAACAATGCATAAACAAAGTGAGAAGTTTAAAAAGGAAATAGAAACCATTAAAATAAAAACAAAATTCCTAGAGATGAACAATACAATGACTGAAATGGAGTTTCTTCATGCTATTGAAGTTATCTGCTTAAAATAGGATAATTATAAGATATTTTATATGAGCCAGAAAGAAAAAAAACCATGTAGTAGATATATAAAATGATAAAGGATTCAAGGCATACTGCTACAAAAATTAATAAAATCAAAGAGGAAGACAGCAAGAGAGGAAGCAAGAAAGAAATGGCTTACAAAATAGTTAGGAAACAATAAAATGACAATACAAAACCCTAACTATCAATCTTTACTTTAATTGTAAATGGATAAAAATTCTCCAATCAAAAGTCAGAGAATGGGTGAATGGATTAAAAAAACAAGATCCAACAATATGCTGCCTACAAGTGGCTCACTTAACCTTTAAGGATACAGAATGACTTAGAGTGAAGGTATGGAAAATAATATTTAAGCAAATGGTAACCAAAAGAAAGCAGAGGTAGTTACATGTATCAGGAAAAATATACTTTAAGATAAAAATAGTCATAAGAGACAAAGACGTTCATGATATAATGATAAAGGGGTCACTTGATGAATAATCCTATATAATAAGAGAGGAATATGCTAATTAGCCATTATGCCCTGAGGCGTAACAACCAAGCGTGTCATGACCAGATCACAGATCAGCAGGAGGGTGGGCCGGTAAGGTACAAGCAGGCTGCAGAGAGCTACAGGAGAGAGCAAGGCAACAAGCTATGAGAAGGGTGTGGGGGGAGCTACAGGAGGGCGAGGCAGCAGGCGGAGAGCTACAGGAGGGCAAGGCAGTGGGTGGAGAGCTACAGGAGGGTGGCAGCGACCTACTGGCGCATGGATTCATGCGCAGGGCTACTAGTATATAATAATTGTAAATATTTATGCATCAAATATTAGAGTACCTAAATATATAAAGAAGATACTAACTGAAATAAAGGAATAAATAAACAGCAATGTACTAATAGTTGGGAATTTTAATACCCCTTTCTACAATGGCTAGATTATCCAGACAGAGAATTAATAAGTGAATTTGAAGAACAGTTAATTTGAACAACACTATAGACCAAATGAACCTAACAGACGTGTACAGAATATCCCATCCAACAGCAATAGAATACACATTATCAATTCCACACAGAACATTTTCAGGGATAGATCATATATAGGGTCATAATATGTCTCAACAAATTCCGGAAGATAGAAATTATATCAAGTATATTTTATAACCATAGTGGTATAAAACCACAAATCAGCAATAGGAGGAAAGATGGAAAACTCACAAATACTTGGAAATTAAAATACGTTCCTGAATAACCAATAGATCAAAAAAGAAATCAAACCAATGGATCAAAAAAGAAATCAAAAGGGAAATTAAAAAATATCTTGAAACAAAAGTGAAACACAACATATCAAAATTCATGATATGCAACAAAAGCAGTTCTAAGCAGGGAGTTCATAGGTATACATGCCTATATTAAAAAAGAGAAAGATAAATAACCTAGCTTTATACCCCAAGGAAGTAGAAAAAGAAAAACAACCTTAGACCAATGTTAGCAGAAGGAAATTATAAATATTAGAACAGAAAAAGGTAAAATAGAGAATAAAAAAATAACAGAAAAGATTAACAAAGGTAAGAGTTGGTTTTTTTGAAATGCTAAACAAAATTGACAAACCTTCAGCTAGACTTACCAAGAAAAGAGAGAGAGAGAACTCAAGGTTAGAAATGAAAGAGGAGACATAATAAATGATACTCCAGAAAGACAAAGGATCATAATAAATTGGACAACCTAGAAAAAATGGATAAATTCCTGGAATTATACTACCAACCAAGATTGAACAATGAAGAAATAGAAAACTGCATAGATCAATAACGTATATGGAGATTGAATCAGTAATGAAAAACCTCCCAACAAAGAAAAACCTAGATTTCACTGATAAATTCTATCAAACATTTAAACAAGCATTAATGCTAATCTTTCTCAAACTCTTTCAAAATTGCAAAGAGAAAGAAATACATCCAAGTTCATTTTATGAGGCCAGAACTATCCTTATAATAAAACTAGACAGAGACCACAAGAAAAAATAAATTGTGGCATGTATCCCTGGTAATAGATGCAAAAATTCCAACAAAATATTAGCAAACCTAATTCAACAATACAGTTGACCCTTGAAACACACTGGTTTGAACTGCGTGGGTCCACTTAAAAATGGAGTTCCCCCCAGAAAATATACAGTTGGCCCTCTGTATCCCTGGTTTTGTATCTGTGGATTCCCAACTGTGGATCCAAAATACTGTTTTTGATCCATGGTTCGTTGAATCCATAGATGTAGAGGGCCAACTATGCATTGTTCTATGTCATTTTATATAAGGTACTTGAATATCCACAAGTGTGTGTGTGTGTGTGTGTGTGTGTGTGTGTGTGTGTGTATTTGTAGGGGGAGGGGGTCCTGAAACTAATCCCCTGTGGATACTGAGGGATTATAGTTAAATTTAGGGGGAATGAAAAGTTATATGTGAATTTTGAACTGCATGGGGGGTTGGGGCCCCTAACTCCCACATTGTTCAAGGGTCAACTTTACATTAAAAGGATCATACACCATGACAAAGTGGGATTTATTTCAGGGATGCAAGGATGACTCAACATCTGCAGATAAACCAATGTGATATACCATATGCATAGAATTAAAGAGAAAAACCATATAATCAACAGTTGCAGAAAAAGCATTTGACAAAATTTAATGACCTTTCATGATAAAAACTCTTAACAAATTGGGTATAGAAAGAAATATAATAAAGGTCATATATGACAAACCCACATTTAACATCATACTCAAAAGTAAAAAGTTGAAAGCTTTTCCTCATAAGATTAGGAACAGGACAAGGGTGCCCACTCTCACCACTCTTATTCAATATAGTACAAGAAGTCCTAGCCAGAGCAAGTAGGCATGAAAAATAAGCAAAAGGCATCCAAATCAGAAAGGAAGCAGTAAAACTATCTCTGTTTGAAGATGACATGATTTTAATATATAGGAAAACTTAAAAACTTCACCATAAAATCTGTTAAAATTAATAAATTAATTCAGTAAAATTTTAGGATAAAAAATTAACCTACAAAACCCCATCATATTTCTACACACTAACAGTGACTTACATGAAAAAGAAAACAATCTCATGTAAAATAGCATCAAAAACAATAAAATATTGGAATAAATATAACCAAGGAGGTGAAATATCTACACACAGAAAAGTATAAGACATTGATGAAAGAAATTGAAGAAGACACAAATAAATGTAAAGAGATAGCATGTTCATAGATAAATAATGAATATTGTTAAAATGTCCATACTACCCAAAGCATCTATAGATTCAATATAATCCCTAACAAGATTCTAATATCATTTTTTATAGAAATAAAAAAAAATCTTAAAATTTGCATGGAACCACAAAAGACTTCCAAAAGCCAAAACAATCATGAGAGAGAACAAAGCTGAAGACATCACACTTCCTAATTTTAAACAATATCAATACAAAACTATACTAATCAAAGCAGCATGGCACTGGCATTAAAACATAGATCAATGGGAAAGAATCAAGAACAGAGATATATGACCAACTAATATTAAAATATGTTTATACACATACACATACATATATGGTTTATATGTAGAATGGAATATTATCTATATATATAAACCCTAATGTGCAAATAGACCCAACGGTGGAACAAACAAACAACTAAACAACCAAACAACCAGTCGCTATGATGTGTGCTGACCACCAGGGGGCATGTGCGGAACATGGCGGCCATTGGCCGCGGCCAGATGGTGGAGCAGGTGGGCACCAGACTAAGGCGGTGGGCACCAGTCGCTGTCATCAGGGTGAGCCTCTGGTGGTTACTGAAAATTTTTTGCTCCTGTGCACCATGGTCTCGCCGGATGCTCATACCTGCTGCCGGCGCCAGAGCTGCCTCTTGCACCCACTGCCAGCGCCCGGTGCCAGTCCTGATTGCTCAGCACTGTCAGTGGATGCGAGCTGCGGCTGCTGGCCCCGATCGCCCCTGAGGGTTTCTCCCCCTCCCCCTGCTCCCGAGGGGTGATCGGGGCAGCAGCTGTGGCTTGCATTCGCTGACGGCTTGCACCTGCTGACAGCACCGGCCCTGCTCACACCCACAGCTGGTGCCGGCCCCAATCACTCCGCGATACAGCGGTGCAAGTGGGGCTGGCGCTATTAGTGCATGGGAGCGGCAGTGGCAGGAGGGGTGTGGAGGATGGGCTGAGACCTGCCCCTGTGCCCACCGTGGCCTCGCGGCCTACAGTTCCTTTCAAGGTGCACAAATTCATGCACTGGGCCCCTAGTTCAGTTATAAAAGAAGAAAATTCTGCCATTTGCAACAACATGGACGAAACTTAAAGGCATTATGCTATGTGAAATAAGTCAGATAGAGGAAGACAAATATTGTAGGGTCTCATGTACAGGTGTTATCTAAAAAAACTGAGCTCATAGAAACAGAGTAGATTGGTGGTTTCCAGGGGCAGGGAGTGGGGGAAATGGGTGGGCACAAACTTCCAGTTATAAGATGGATAAGTTCTGGGGAATCTAATGTACAGCTTGGTGACTATACTTAGCAACACTGTGTTGTATAGTTGAAAGTCGCTAAGAGAGAAAATCTTAAAAATTTTCCACCACACACAAAAAAGGTACCTATGGTGGTATTGTGTCAACTTACCTTATATGCATCATTTAGCAAGACCATATATACAAATAATGTACTATTTATATATATTGGCTATATTGCTATATATATGTGTG
>NW_005874005.1:0-11813 GCF_000147115.1 Myotis lucifugus | reverse complement strand
TGTCAAATCATTATGTTGTACACCTTAAACTTAACAGAGTATGGTATAAGTGAATTATATCTCAATAAAGTATGTGAAAAAAAAGTTCAGTGGCTCGTGTGACACATGGAAACAGTGTCTTTCCTCCTTGAATGTTAGGTAGGTTGATAATCACCCTGGTTTGTCACTCTCTCAAGCCACAATTCTTCACCTCCAATTACTTAGGGCACATATAAGAGGTTTAGAAAGTGTGTGTGTGCAAGTGTGTGTGTGTATGCACAGGAGACTGAGTTCAATGAGTATTTGAAGGTGAACCCAGCAGTACTCACCGGAGGGCCCATTAGACCTGGTCTACCCAAGGGTCCTACAGCCCCTGGTAAGCCTGTATCTCCATTTTCTCCATCCTCTCCAGGAAGTCCCCTTCCTCCTGGGCTCCCCTGTAATCCAGTAAAAATGTTTAAGGAAGAGAAAGTAGCAAAATAATTACACCACATAAGCAGATTTTTGTTTAGAACATAAAAATAGTTATATAAAGGGTGAGGCAAAAGTAGGTTTACAGTTGTTCATATGGAAAATAATACAATAGCCCTGGCCCGTGTTGCTAAGTGGGTAGAGCGTCAACCCAGGCATGGATTTAATTCCTGGTTAAGGGCACATACCTGGGTTGCAGGATCATTCCCCTGCTTTTGCACGAGGCAGCCAATCGATGTGTCTCTCTCACATTGATGTTTTTTTCTCTCTCTTTCTTCTCCTCTCTCCCTCCCTTCCACTCTTTCTAAAAATCAATGAGAAAAATATCCTCGGGTAAGGATCAACAACAACAAAATAATAACAATACAATAATTAATTAATAAACTCTGATTCACATACTCACAACTGTAAACCTACTTTTGCCCCACTCTATATAATAGTTTAAAGATTTCACAAAAACATCTACTTTATACATAATATTAAAAGTATAATTTACCTTTAATCCATCTTTTCCTTGGAGACCTTCTTCTCCAGGAGCTCCAGGCTCACCCTATTTTGTAGCAGAAACAGTAAAATTTATTATTTTGCTAAATCATTTTATTTTATTTTTTTTTTGCTTCTGGTATCCATAGAAAGCAGCATCTATTCCTACTTCTACTTTATTTATAAGGAATATCTGACAGTATAGAAGCATGATTTCATTTTCCTAGAACAGCTCTAAAGATGATTTAAGGAGTCATAGTGTTGTGAATTCAAATTACAAGATGGCCCCCGACTATCAATAACTTTTAGATAATAAAAAGTAATATATATTCAGTTGGCAGCTTTGGTAATTTATACAGTTAGACCTCTGTTTCTGAGTTTAAGAACTGCAAACACCACAGCTCATAAAATCATAGTACTTTGCTATGCTAAAGTGACAGAGATTAATAAAAACTTAATTCCATTAAATTCAGTGTACCTTATTTTTAGAGTCTTTTTTTATAGAGCAGAAGCAACAGTGAGACCCTGATACATCAAGAAGCTGTCTTATAGATACAGAACTCATAGACAGGCAGAACCATGCTTTGTGAAGCTAATAAAGTAGCACTGGCTCTCTTGCTACCTGAACTATTTGAAAGTAAATTAATCAATGCATCTTCACAGTTGTCCCACTGCTCCCACCACTGACACTTGCATTACTCTGATGCCACACTGCCTGCCCCACCCTCCTGCAAAAAAGACAAAAATATAGAAGAAACTGGATGCAAAATATATCTCCCTACTTTGGCTCTTAGTAAACAAATGTCTCAAAATTATGTAGGCACTGTTATCTTAGGAAAGAACTTACCACAGATCAAATTAAAGGCTGTCTCTATTAGAATAACTTGTGTAAGCTATTTATTTACAACTATTTGCAATTATTTCCTTGAATGAGCTTACATGACTAGTTATTTTTCAATATAAATTGGATTTCAATCTTTTGTCTGTCTTGTCAGGTCAGGAAATAGACGGAGAGTTGATCACTAGTACTTGTGAATTTCTTTTTAATGCTAACATTAGTGATAATCTGTGACATCTGGCAAGGGTTCTGCAGAGTACACCTGATTCTGAGAAAACAACATGAGGTTAGGACTCTAAAACAGGGGTGGGCAAACTTTTTGACTTGAGGGCCACAATGGGTTCTTAAACTGGACCGGAGGGCCAGAACAAAAGCATGGATGGAGTGTTTGTGTGAACTAATATAAATTCAAAGTAAACTTCATTACATAAAAGGGTACGGTCTTTTTTTTTTTTTTTAGTTTTATTCATTTCAAGCGGGCCGGATCCAGCCCGCGGGCCGTAGTTTGCCCACGGCTGCTCTAAAAGCTACTAAATCACAATATGAACAGAGTTTGGCATGGAACTTTGAAATTACAAAATACAGACACATTTTCTAAATGCAACCGAAAAGTTTATTATGCAATTCTTGAGGTCTTTAGGCTAGATTTTGAGTGTCTAAAATAGTTGGGCAGTGCACTAAAAAGGTTTCTAGTAGATCCTTACCCGTAACCCTGGCTCCCCAGTAACTCCAGCAGTGCCTGCAGGTCCAACATCTCCCTGAAGACACAAAGGGAAAGAGTAAGCTCTTCCTATTGAACCTTGATGTTTAAAAATTATGGGGGCATACCATGGGGATAGCGGTTCTGAAACACTTCTCATTGTTTCCCTTTCTCCAGACTAATTTATTGATATTTTTGCTCATTAGTTTTATTATTTCTATCCTTTCTCATATATATAAATATGTATATATATGATCTATACACACATATACAAATAATATTTTTCTGACAAAATTTTTTTTCTGGCTCATTTGAAAATACTTTACATTTTTATCTGCTGTCCTTCACCTACTTTCAAGGTGGTTTTGCCAAAAGGTGGCCAACATAGGGGATTCAATGGTGAAGTTTAGAGACCCCCCCCCCTACACACACACACACCCAGCCCGCCTGCCGTTACCACTTAGGAAGGTTACCTTTGCACCTGGCTCTCCTTGCAGACCAGACTCTCCCTCAATACCTGAAGGTCCCTACAAGAGAACGATTTGACACATCATTTGTACACATTCCTTAACCAATTACAAAGGCAATAACAACATCATAAGATGTTAGTAGTTTTTAGCCCAAGGGTAAGATATCTATGTCCAGAGAGGGTCTTTGATACTCATTTATAAACTTCATGGCATAAGACTAGATAATATCTGAGACTTTTTAACAGTTAAAATGTCAAAACAACATAACCTAAAATAAAAACCTTTTATAAATATTTTTATTGATTTCAGAGAGGAAGGGAGAGGGAGAGAGAGATAGAAACATCAATGATGAGAGAGAATCATTTATCGTCTGCCTCCTGCATGGCCCACAATGGGGATTTGCCTCCTGCACACCCCACACTGGGGATCGAGCCTGCAACCTGGCACATGCCCTGACCAGGAATGGGCCCATAGGTCAATATTCAACCACTAAGCCACACTGACAAGGCTAAAATAAAATCTTTTAAGACCAGTTTCTTTTAATTGTTCCACTCATTCTTTAATCCTTGGTCAAAGACAAATTACTTCCCCCCCCCCCTTTTTTTTTTCTAATTTTCTATTCTCATACTATTTTCTGTGTGTTTTCACTTTTTACCCTTCCCACCCATTTCTGTTAAGCCCTCTACAATATACTTCCTCTAATAAAATTCAGTTTTCTTTATTGGTTTTATAAAATATGTCATACAAAAAGGATACAAATTTATTCATATTATAAATATTTTTATCTATATATTTATGATATTTTTTCCACTTTCCTTTCATAAGTGGGTCCAGTTGAAAAGCTTTTAGTTCCTTTTACCCTGAAAACATACTTCTTGCAATCACTGGCTATTTCTAGGCCTGTATTCCTACAATTGCTGTTGTATTTTTTTGTCTCTTAAAGATATTTATTTTGTTTTTGAGAATGCTGATGCATACCCTTCCCTTTCCCCCTTCCTCACTACCCCTCTCTCTTCTCCAATCCTTTCTTCTTCTCTCTCCTTCACTGTGTGTGCAATGTATGTATATATGTGTGTGTGTAAAGACATAATTTGTATTCTGTAATTCCCATGTTTCTGGAGTAGAGGGGTAGTTTAAAGCATTAGTTCATAATAATATCTTGACCTAAAGTTTTCTGTTTGCTTTCTTTCCTTAATAGTTCATGGGTTACAGTGTTCTTTATACTTGTTATAGACTAAAACATCATATATGTCATTTTAGTAGTTTCAATGAAAGAAAGTCCAATTTTTCATTTGACTTAGCTTCCACAATCCATATTCACTTTGTTTTTTAAAGAAGCTATCCATGCACAGCAGTACAGAAGGACTTACAATGAAAAGCTGCAGTCCCCTTCCTCAGAGGCAAATACTTTACAAAACAATCTCTGTTTTTAGTTCTCCTGATGGTTACTTCTATAACTCAAAGTTATACCTCTACTCCTTGATGTATCTCCTTGCTGAAGTTTAGTTCCCTTATACTTCCCTTGTTTTACCAGGATTTCATCAACTTTTAAACAGTTATATTGTTTAAATTTTTCTGTTGGCTACCTTTGTGACTGCTCTACTGTGAGACAGCACTTGGGAGGACAGACTATGAAATGAGACGCCTGGGTTTCTGCTCTGGCCCAGAAACTACAGACTTTATATCCCACCCCGAGATTAAATTTTTGAGAGAGAATGCCAACACTTTTAGGATTTCTTCTATATCAAAATTGCTTTTAATCTCAGGGGCCTCTTCCAGTTCTTAATTTCTCCCAATCTGTCAGCTCTTCTTGGTTTCTTTTATCCCTTTGTTAGGCTAAATCCAATAGCTGATATTCTGATCTCTGTGGTACCTGTTTTTTATTTTATATACTTTTTTGCAATTTAATTTTTTCTATCACCTTTTATCCCCTCTATGCCCTCTTCCCTCTCCACACACCCCTCTCCACCCTGCATTCACCATACTGTTGTCCATGTCCATGAGTTCTCTCTCATTTTTTTCTTTATTGCTCTATCCCTTCCCCACCCCCGCCCCCCAGTTATCTGCCTGCTATCCATCTATGAGTCTGTCTCTATTTTGCTTGGTAGTTCAGTTTGTTCATTAAATTCCACATATGAGTGAAATCATATGGTACTTGTCTTTCTCTGATTGGCTTATTTGACTTAGCATAGTAGATAAGAAAGTTGTGATACATTTACACAATGGAATACTACTCTGCTGTAAGAGGAAAGAAAAATTTACCCTTTGCGACAGCATGGAGAGATATGTGGTACCTATTTTTATACCAATCTCGAATTAGCACTTAAAATACCCTTTTAAATTTATATTCTCAGTAGAATACTGGTGGGAAAAGTTACACATTTTTACAAAGTGGTATCATTACATGTTGAGAGGCACAGTGGCTAAGAGAATAGTATGTGTAGGGAAATCACCTAAATTTAAATGTAGGCTCTATCACTACTACTAGCTTTGCTCTTGAGCAAGATACTTAACCATTTCATGTCTTAGTTTCCTCATCTGCAGAATGAGTGTAACAACTCAATCTACTTCAAAGGGCAGGGGTCCTCAAACTACGGCCGCGGGCCACATGCAAATACAAGTATTGTATTTGTTCCAGTTTTGTTTTTTTACTTCAAAATAAGATATGTGCAGTGTGCATAGGAATTTGTTCATAGTTTTTTTTTAAACTATAGTCTGGCCCTCCAACGATCTGAGGGACAGTGAAGTGGCCCCCTGTTTAAAAAGTTTGAGGACCCCTGTCACAGGGTGTTGTAACGGTTCATTAATACAACAAAGCACATTTAAATACACCTAATCACACAGAAAGTGTTCCAGAATTGTTGGCTATTATCTTCTTCATCATAATTAATCTAATGCAAATTCAGTCTTCTGCTTCAGCTTGACTTTTAATAAGGTATATATGTTTTTTAACTTGTCATTTTCCACTTCCATTATCCTCAACTACTATTCTAAATCAGCATATTTTCCTCAACTGATCTGCTCAACCCCTGCTCCTCATCACAACAGAATTCTTGTCTCCTACTCTGTTAAAACAACTTCAGGATATGAGGTATAGCTTCTCTCAGCTTTCCTCAGGCTCAGAGGATGAGGATTAGAGTAGGTTATCATCATTAGCTTTGGAGTCAGATGTGGATTTAAAGCCCAACACTGCTACTCATTAACTATTTAGGTTGGGCAGTCAGGCAGATTCTGATCTTAAGCTCCCTAAGCCTTGGTCTCAGAAAAGGGTATTACCATCCATCCTGTTGCACAACCTAGAAATCTGGGAATCATTTTTTAGTTCTCTTTTCCCTTTACTTTCCATATCCCACAAATATGCAAGGTTTCACAATTTATATAACAAACATTTCTCAAATCAATCCCCTCCTTTCCTTTTCTATGCCTACCACGTTAGTTCAGACTGCCATCATTCCTTGCCTGGTTGAAGGCAATAGCCTTTTAGTAGGTCTACATGTCTTCATTTTTGTCTTCTCAAGTACATACTCCTTGTAACTGCTGGGATTATATTTCAAATCTGACTTTATCGCCACTTTGCTTATACTGTATAATTACAATAGCCCATAACATATGAAGTTCAAGCTTCTTAACAGAGTACACAAGACTTTGCATGATCTAACTACATCTATTATCACTTCTTGCTTAGACTTTAAGTATCAGTAAAGCCACACTGCCTCATGTTTGCATGCTTCTGCTTATGCATCCCTTTTCTTGAAATTCCCTTATTCTTATTTCTTCTTTCTATAGGGCTGACACTTACTCAATCCTTAAAACTCGTCTCATACCTCCTTCATACACACACACACACACACACACACACACACACACACACGTCTTCTGCTTTCCTTACCCAGGTGAGGTTAAGTGCTCTTAAATCCCCTGTGAATATCTCCATCATTGGGTTTAATGCATTGTAAGATAATGATCTTTCGTATGATTATGTTTTAGAATTCTATATAATAAAAGGCTAATATGCAAATAGACCAAATAGCAGAACAACCGGAACAACGGAAAAACTGGTCGCTATGACATGTGCTGACCACCAGGGGGCGTGTGCGGAACATGGCGGGTGTTGGCTGCGGTGGGATGGTGAAGCAGGTGAGCAGGGGTGCCAGACCAAGTTGGGGCACCAGCCGCTGTCATCGGGGTGAGCCACTGGTGGTTACTGAAAATTCTTTGCTCCCGCGAGCTGCGGTCCCGTCCAGTGCTTGCACCTGCTGCCAGCGCCAGCCCCACTCACACCCGCAGCCGGTGCCAGAGCCACCGCTTGCACCCACTGCCAGTGCCTGGTGCCAGTCCCAATCACTTGGTGCCATCAGCGGGTGTGAGCAGAAGCTGCTGCCCTGATCACCCCTGAGGGCTTCTCCACCTCCCCCTGCTCCTGAGGGACAATCAGGGCAGTAGCCAACGTTTGCACCCGCTGAAGGCGCTGGTCACGCTCGTACCCGCTGCTGGCTCTGCCCCAATTGCTCTGCGCTGTCAGCGGGTGCGAGCTGCGGTGGCGGGAGAGGGGTTGCTGGCAGACAGGGGACCAGGGGCTGCGGCGGGAGGGGCTGGGCGGGGGCACGGAGGATGGGCCAAGACCTGCCCCTGTGCCTACCGCAGCCCTGTGGCCCACAGTTCCTTTCCAGGTGCACGAATTCATGCACTGGGCCCCTAGTAGATTATAAACTCCTAAAGAAGTCAGGGACCATATCTCAGTCATCCTTTTATCCCCGATAATACACAATGTAAAGCAAAAAATCATGGCATTAAAAATAGGTGAGGAGAACTGAACACATAGGGGAGGAGAAAAGTTTTTTTGGGATGTGGTTGAAAAGGTCTGCAGAGGTTAAATAATGTAGAATATTATTTATCATGTTAAGAAATTGACATTTTATTAAGGCTATGAGAACCGTTAAAAATTTTTAAGGAGAGAGATGATATGACAAAGATAAGCAGGCAACAAGCTAAGAAATAATGGGAGTTGGGTGAGACATGGGATAAAAACAGAGGACCGGAGTACTGGCAATAGTGATGAAAAGGAAAGGTTAGAGTTGAGACATAGTGGAGGGGAGTGGGGGACTTATTCTAAGGGGAAAGATGGATGATTGGAGAGGATGAAGTAGGAAGAGAAGTCTAGGAGGACTCAGTTTAAAACTAGTGGGCCAAAGGGTTATCTTTCAGTGAGATGGGAGTAACAGAAGATAGAACAGTGGGAAAGTAATGATTTTGGTTTAGATATTTTAATTTGAGATGGATGTGGGATATCTAGGTACATATGTAAAAGACAACAGAAAATAAGTAAGTGAAGCTGAAGACAGAGGCATGCATTAGAGCTATCCAGCTGAGAGCTGTCAGAATAATACTGCTAAAGTCACTGTGATCATACGACTGCTAAGATGAGGAAGAAGGACAGCTTCACATTAAAACAGAAAGGCTCATCAGAAGGTAAAGAGCAGAACCAAGAGACAGCAGTTGCAAAGAAGCCAAGGAAGGAGAGAATTTATGTACAACTTATTTAGTGCTAAACTGAATAAACAACAGAAATAGTAATTTAGATTTTATAATCATAACAACTGGGGGTTATTATTCCAGAATATATGCCGAACCGGGGTCAATTTTCAATATTCTTCTATAAGTAAGACATGACATAGAAAGTTATCAAGTTAACTTTCAATAGGTTAAGGGAAAGTTTTATTCACGTTCTATTCTGTCATTTAAATTAGCTGTTAAGAGGAAAATTTTACGTATATAAAATTAGGTCCACAGAATAGTCATCTGCTTTTAATGGAATTTTAGGCTTTACTTTCTGAATATGAAATGAAACACTATGGAATTATTCTCCATAATATATATTTAATATATCAATTATACATTGAGGAGTCTCACAGAAAGCATTAAGCACCAATGAACTAACAAGAAACAGCCACAAAATATTACCTCAGCACCCATTTCTCCAGGAGGCCCAGCATCGCCTTGCAGTCCTCGTGGTCCCTGTATTAAAATAAAATTTAAAATCTGAGAATCGAAGATTATTCTATAGTTTAATTAACATATTCATCTAAATATGGAATTTATAAGATACCACATGTAATATGTCACAATACATTTATGAATGTTTCACATTACTTTCTGTATAAACAAAAGTATATCTCTTTTGATACATATGTGTTTCTTTCGTGAATAATAGTAAGATATGCTTGGATTCAAAAGAAAAGATAGTACCATTTATTCTTTCATCCCCTAATTTACTCATTCATCAATAAACACTCAACAAGTGCCTATTAAGTATGAAATATTGTGCTAAGGGGTTTCAAAAGTTATCTTATTTAATGGCCGTGATGATTATAGATTTACTTAACATTCTGGGAAAATATGTGACAAAAATAGCATTTTTGAAGAAGCAAATATTTGGTCTCGGATGATATAAAACTAGGCTGTCGTACTTTATCACAGTAGAGTCCAGTTGAATAATTCCTGTTTCCCATGAATGGATGTAACAATGTTCACATGGGATAATCACTAAGGTGCAGCAAAATGCATGATGGGATTGTTATGGAAATCTTGGTCACTGTGATACTGAATAGTTTAATTTTAAGTAAACAAATATTGAGTAATTACCTACTGCCTAAACATTAAATTAGTTAATTTAAGGGATCTTCTTAGGATGTGGAAGCCATTTAACTGGCTAGAATTATTTTAGATAAATTCATACTTATTTAGCAGCTACAATATAATGGTATTTCTCCAGTCATGCAAAAGAGCTACTTGCACTTTCTGGAGAGACAGTAATTTTGATCTTTCTGGAAAAACAAAAAATGTTTATTTATTTATTTATTTATTTAAATGTGTTTTTATTGTTTTGAGAGGGAGAGGAAGGGGGAAGGAGAGAGAAAGAAACATCAATGTGTGAGAGAAACATCAATTGACTGTCTCCTGGGAATTAAGACTGAAACCAGGCATGTGCCCTGACCAGGAATTGAACGAGTGACCTATTGATGGATGGAAGGAACCCCAACCAACTGAGCCACAAAAGCCATAGCTTTATTTATTTATTTTCAAAAAATCATTATTTATTTTTCAGTCTTCTCTTTAGATAATAATTTTCTTTTCTACTTAAGTTAGTTTCTAGGTTGCTTAGAAAATTTTTGAAATTTTCATCATATTTTTCTTCTTATTGAAGGCAATTTTATACAGTTGTGCACTGTACAAATCCAGGATTACAATATGCATCAGTTTCGCATTGATTGGACTTTATTTTTTCAAATGTGATTAAAATCTAGATTAGAGATCAGCAAACCTTTTCCTAAAGTGCCAGATAATAAGTTATTTTAAGGTGTGGGTCATGTGGTCTCTGTCACATACGTCAACTTTGCTGTTGTAGTAAGAAAAGAGCCATACGTATATGTGAACGGTTATAGATGTGTTTCAACACAACTTTGTCTACAAAAGGAAGTGACTGATCTGAGAGCTATAATTGCATATAGATTCACAGTTTTGCCTACATACTTCTAAAGGAATCTAAGATTGTCATGAAGATTTTAAGATAGGTTCTGATTAGAGCTAAACTGGGTATGTGTTTGATTTTCCTCTCACCTCTTTCAGTCTCCTCTTCAGTTCATTCCTCTTCTATGAATATTTATTAAATGATGACTTTTTTTTAAAAGCTCAGATCTTTTTCTTCTCTCACTCCAATATTCTCTCCCGAGGTCAACGACTCCAATATTTTTAACTTCAGTAAATTCCTCTGCTCTGAGTTCCATATCTAATTTTCAACTTCACATTTGTCAAAGACACCTCAAATCTAACATAGCTAAACTGCACTTATAACCTGCCATTATCAAACCTAGCTTTCTGTTGTTATTTCCAGTTTTAGTAAATGATATAATTATCTCATTAATTATTCAAGCCCGAAATGTAGGAATTGTACTTCATGTACAGGATATCTATCTCCTGTTGGTTTTATCTCCTTCTGAATTCTTTTTATACCTTTGCACTTCTTTTCTCTGTTAATCTAAAGGGTTCTGCCATCTCTTATTTTGCAACAGAAAGCAACACTCTTTTCCATTCTTGGTCCATTACAGTTTGATCTCTACCTTGTGGTTTGAGTGATTTTAACAAAGTAATAATTGGGTCATAAAACTAGCCCATCCTTTCAATGGCATCCCTTTGTTCACAGGATAAAAATACAAATTCTTGTGAACATGGCTCATAAAGCTGCATGTATTTTGTCCCCTACCTCCCTTTCCATCCTCATCTTGCACTTACTTTTATCTGACTCTGTGCCACAGCCATGTTGGCCTTTTTTTAGATCTTTAAATAAATATGTAGTGCTTCTTCCCAGGTGCATGACTTCTCTCTAGAATGACATTTTCCCGTGTTTGCCTAAGTAACTACTATTCATCCTGGAGATCACAGCTCAATACTCCTCCTCATGGAAGCTTTTCCTACCCCCAGTTAGGATAGTGTCTCTTCGAACTGAATTCCTATACGTTAGAGCATTCATCTCACTTTTAAATTATCCATTTATCTCTGTTATTAATTAATGTGTAATTCTATCGTTAGACTGAAAACTCCACGGTTACCACTATAGTTCACGTGCAGGTTCTTAATAAATATTTGTTAATTTAATGAATGAATGATAAACTATCCAAATCCCAATACTTGTATTGCAATGAATAAACCAGTTTTGAATCTTGTTTAAGAAAAAGAGACAACTCTAATAGGTGTTGGCTATAGAAAAGTTGTAGTCTTCTATTTTATTATTCTCAAAATATAAACATGTTTCAATATCTCTTCTGCATCCTTCATTTTACCAATTTACTTCTGTTCTTTTCTGTACTATGTCTTG
>NW_005874004.1:17632-18722 GCF_000147115.1 Myotis lucifugus | reverse complement strand
GAAGGGAAGACTAGATAACACAGGCGTGCCGTTTATACAGCTTCTCTAGAAAGCTTGAGGTTAACACTCTCCAAGTCTGATCCCCCTGATTGAAGGGGAAGGGACTGGACAAAGGGAGTTTAGACTCATGCCCATTAAGGTACGAGTAGCATGAAAAGGCACCTACCTGCCTGTCAATCACACCTGGGGGCAGGTCGGTGGCCAGAATGGACATGGCCTCTGCGAGGATGCAAAACCTGAATATTTAAACTTCTGAACCCCCCTAATGGACTTTTAATTATGCCAAATGCTGAACTGGACCTGGCTGCAACATGGAATAGACACACTCTGGCTTTCCTTTTGGCTTTGCTGAACTCCCAGCTGCTCCTTTTTCAGGACTGGTTTAAGGGGCATGGGAGTGTGCAACCCAAGTAATGTAACTCCAGGCAGATGAAGCCTTTTACCACATCTCGTTCTCCCACGGGGGCTTCTGAAAAATCTTATCTCAGCAGCACCTAAGAGCCACCCCACTCCCATGGGCGAGACAGGAATCTGATTCTCCGGTAACACTATGACAGAGCTTCCCTTTAGTAAACCATGATGGGAAAACTGTCTAAAAGTTTTCAGAAAATTGGGTCCACTGTTTTCTACATCTAGTAATGCACAGCCCTGCAACTAAAAAATAATTTTAATTCAAGTATTGAAGTTAGAAGTCAATTATGTCCCACTTTAAGATCAAACCCTTCTGATAAGAACATATTGGTCCGATGCGGGATTAGATCTTGTTATTCTTTTTTTTTTTAATATATTTTATTTATTTTTTACAGAGAGGAAGGGAGAGGGATAGAGAGTTAGAAACATCGATGAGAGAGAAACATCGATCAGCTGCCTCCTGCACATCTCCTACTGGGGATATGCCCGCAACCAAGGTACATGCCCTTGACCGGAATCGAACCTGGGACCCTTCAGTCCGCAGCCGACGCTCTATCCACTGAGCCAAACTGTTTTGGCAGGATCTTGTTATTCTTAAGATCGATGGGATCTATCCTATCTAATAATAAACAAACATGGAATTGACTGTGCCTTCGCTACGGCTCCCATTGGCTAATCA
>NW_005874004.1:6272-17410 GCF_000147115.1 Myotis lucifugus | reverse complement strand
GGCGAAGGGGAGGGAGCGAGGCAAGTGGAGAAGGGAGCGAAACCCACCTCGGTGGGTTCGCTCCCTTCTCTGCTTCGCTGTGGTCTCAGGAAGCCCTATTCTTGCAGGAGTCACCCTACAACGGGCCTCTAGTAATATTATAGTTTCTCATGTAGTGTAACACCTAACTGGGTCTATCTCAAAGACAGACTCTGGCTAGTACCTCACAGAGCTGCAGATGTTTGAACAATAAAATAGTATGCATTAACTGTTTACAATGAAACTTTTAGAATTTATATCATGTAGTAGATAGAAAATATGTATAAAGAAAAATCCTGGAGATTTCCTCCTCTTTAGAAAGAATGTACTGATTTAAATTTTCTGCCTGTATATGGTCCCATAAAACTTATAGAGAAAGAAATTAAATGTATAAATGATTTATAGGTAGATTAAAAAAGCTTGCAAGTTTGGGATGTCATACATCTTCATGAAAACTGTTATAAATCTCTGTAACTTATATTGCTTATTTTACCTCTACAGAAGCAGCATAAACAGAGCAAGCAATTATCTGTAATAAACTTTTTCTTTAATATTGCGGCAATCCCATTTTTAACACACTTGTCATAATACATCTTGTGCTCAGTAACTGCTTGTATCTTTTGCAGACACTGTAGTTACTGTGGGTAAGTCAATGTGGCCGTAATGCTGACAGCAAATTATTAACAGGAATGAAATCTTAGCTATACCTTTTGAGAGCTAACCTTTTGCATGAACCAACTCTTGGTTTAAGCATTTATAAAAAAAAAAGTCAGGAGTAATATGTTCTGTTTATGGTTTTAAGAACATTTGTTAAATAAGTTCCGGATTCTATAGAGCATTGTATACAATCTGAAATATGAAATGAGTTGAAAAATATCATAAATATAAACCACTGATAAAAGTGTTCAGCCTGTGTTGCTAAGAATTAATAATAATCTATTATTTTAAGTTTGAAATTTAAAAGCATTAAATTATTAAAATGACACTAATTTTAATGATGAAATTCCATTGGCCAGTCTGCAACAAAAGTTAGAAAGTAGAGGGTTAATCTAACCACATACATTTTTTTTAAGGGGTCCAGGCATACTTGGAGATATTGCAGTTTGCTTCTGGACCACCACAATAAACTGAGTCTTTATCTTTTTGCTGATGAAAGGTCTTGCCTTCACTTTGTGAAAAATGCAGTATCTGTGAAGTGCAGTAAAGTGATGCTCAGTAAGAAGTATGCCTGTGGCCCTAACCGGTTTGGCTCAGTGGATAGAGCATCAGCCTGCGGACTGAAGGGTCCCAGGTTCCGTTCCGGTCAAGGGCATGTACCTTGGTTGCAGGCACATCCCCAGTAGGGGGTGTGCAGGAGGCAGCTGATCAATGTTTCTCTCTCATCGATATCTCTAACTCTTTATCCCTCTCCCTTCCTTTCTGTAAAAATCAATAAAATATATTTTTAAAAAAAGAAGTATACCTGTGTTTTAGTAAATTTTAAGGAAATTTAAATATATGTGCAAGGAGATGATATTTAGTAATGGAGACTAGATTTTTTAATATTCTGGAAAATTTAAAAATCCATATTTAAATTGTATGTCATGATTTTCCAATGTTTGCTCAATTTAAAAACAAAACAAAAAATGTGTGCTGGCCTAACAAAAATTCTACCTATATTTTTTAGTCTCTGAGCTCATGTCAGCCTCCTTGGGGCATACAAGTGAAATTTTTATGGCATTGTGCACTGTCATTATATTCTAATGAAATTTACTTTAGATCAATATCCATTAGTGTATTCACACTCATACTGAGTTTGCCCTGAATCTAAAGTTTCTCTAACAACAACAAGCACTTACTGTGTGTATGACATGATGGTTGGTGTTATAGTTGAGAACAAAGAGAAGCTTTAGTATCTGGCATTCAGGTTGCGAAGCTTAATGCATAGATGGGAGCCATAGATCAATATATATGTTTTATGATTATAAATTATACACTAAATATACTAGTACATGCAATGCCTTTTCCCCTTTTTCTTTAAGTGGTTGCCTGTATTTTATGGATAGAGTATATCTCTGGTTAATCAAAACAGAAAATATGCTGTGTTTATGAAGTACCTGCTTTACGTACTGGCAGCAGTTTATCTATATTTAATAAACCATTTTAGCTTCCAGAATTCACATAATAATATAGAAGAAATGTAAAGAGTTTGGAGTAAATGATTTATGTTACTATTTAAGATTGCTGTGTGACTGGGCAAATATATTCATTTCTGGGCCTTGGTTATCTAAGCTATTAGGTGAAGCCATATCTCTCTTTCCTAATATGAAACAGTAGAGATGACTATTCCCTGTCAAATGTACAAAACTATGAAAATATCCATTATTATCTTAAATAAATCATTTAACGAAAACTCTAGAGAAAACAAAAATTGAAATGGATGTGGCCATTGACTTTAAAAAGATAATCTCACTGGAGAAGAATTTGGAAATCTTTCTGTCAATTGTTATTTTTTTAAATATATTTTTATTGATTTCAGAGAGGAAGGGATAGGTTGAGAGAGGGATAGAAACATCAATGATGAGAGAGAATCATTGATCGGCTGCCTCCTGCATACCCTCCACTGGGGATTGAACCTGCAACCTGGGCCTCTATCCTTAACCGGAATAAAACCCGGGACCCCTCAGTCCCCAGGCCGATGCATTACCCACTGAGTCTAACCAGCCAGGGACTGTCACTTGTTTTTTAAGTATAATTAGCTTTCTAATCTGTCATATGCCATCATTTTGGGCAGCTTTTAAAAATCTATCCATACCTCTTAAAATTATTCCCTCAATATTGACTAAATATTTTTGTGGAATCTTCACATTCTCTAAGTTATTATCTAAATGTATTTACTATAAATGGCCATTTTTTACATTGAAGAGAAGAAAATGAACTGAGTTGAATGCACTACATGATCCTCAGCTTTTTTCCCTTATATCTTTTGTGACAAAATTAATTAAGTTCTTATTACACTGCTTTTATAGGACCATTTTTATCTACTTTGTACAGAACTTGGCTTCAGATGTATGAAACTGATTTGAAAAGCTGCAGTATACAGACTGCTATGGCTCATTCAGATTCAGCAAGATGTCAACTCAAAACCATAACAATTCATACATCATTGCAGACAATGTTACTGACTCCATATGGAGTTTAATAGGCCTTCGCTCTTAGCCTGCAAATCACTGACATCTTCTCATGTTTATAACTTTAAAAAAAGGGAAAATTAAATTTAAAAAGGTGTTCAGAATCATTTTTCTTTCACCAAAGTGTATAGCAGAATAGAAATTGTGCATGACAGTTTTAGTTCAACAAAAATTAATATTGATATGTGATAAATCACTGCAGACTGGAACCTTCAGCAGAAAGCAGTGACGGATTTACTATCTGCTCTTGGCTTTGTATAATTAGAGGACAAACCCATCCAAAGGTGGATCTGGTAGTTGTCAAAGTTAGCAGCTACATGACCTAAGAATATCTGGAGATGATCGATTGTGATTGTTTTTCACTAATTCAGGTATTTTGGCATTAGTTAGGGAGCCACAGAAAGGCTTTGAAAACATACTGAGTTCTTCAGGCTAGAATTTCCTGGGTGATTCAAATCAATATTAGCAAATTGTTCACCCTAGAGCAGGGGTGGGCAACCTTTTTGTGAGTGCGTGCCAAAACCAGCAAAATCTCTGACTCAAAATTCTTCTGCGTGCCAACCCTAATTTTTTGAGAACATGTTATGCCTACTTGATATCTCTTAAGGTGTACATATGTGAAGAACCTTGAAGAAATAATAAAATTCATTCGAGCGACAAAAACACAGCATATGATGATGAAAAATACATTTATTTTTTAATGTATACATGTTATGTAAAATTATTTATTTATCTAAGATGCACCTACACTGAATTTATCTGAAAAATAAAAAAGTCGACATTAAGAAAAAAATTGTAAATGGAAGATTATAAGAGAGGGTTTCCCGTGCCAGCAAAAGTTACTGGCGTGCCATGTTTGGCACGCGTGCCAGGGGTTGCCCACCCCTGCCCTAGACTCCTCTCTACTAAGCGAGGAGAAATTACTGGTGAAATCATGTGTAGATTTTAGCTACTCTTGCCTAAAGAAAGCAGCCTGGTTTGGGTTTCCAAAGCTGACATTTTTACCAGCTACAAAGCCATGGATAAATAATCTCTCTGAACCTAAATGTCTTCAGTTCTAAAAGAGGAGAATAATAATAATAATACACATAGCTCAATAGGCTACTTAGACTTAACAATAAAATTTGCACACAAGAAAAAGTGTCATTCAATAGTGCTGGCTATATGGCAATGTATTATCATTGCTCTTATTCCCAAATGGAGGCAATAATTAGAACTAGTCTTAACAAGTTCTTCATCATAATGTGCCACAAAACTCAGGCATTTCAGGTCACTTTTGTCTTTATGACTCTGTCCGTATATTTTTTAAATTGATTCAAACTGCCACCAATTAGACTCTGGCAGTAAAGTTCCACTGAGCCTTATAGAACCCATGGCCTGTCATGGGCAAAATTCCCTATATCATCAGTGTAGTGAGCATTTGAACTCACTGTGAATGTTCACTAGCCTTCAGGTCTCACACCTCTGCCTTTCCCTTTTGCACCACAACTGACAAGATGGAGTAGGGCCCCGGTGCTCCTTCCGGCTGGCACTAGCATGGAAGTGCAGAGAACTCAAATCCCCGCCCAGTGTGGGTGCTGTCAGCCAGTCCCAACCCCCCACCCCCACCTCACCCCCACATTCTCCCCACCCGCAACACCACAGTATATACCAGCCGTGGGCAAACTACGGCCCGCAGGCCAGATCCGGCCCATTTGAAATGAATAAAACTAAAAAAAAAAAAAAAAGACCGTACCCTTTTATGTAATGATGTTTACTTTGAATTTATATTAGTTCACACAAACACTCCATCCATGCTTTTGTTCCGGCCCTCCGGTCCAGTTTAAGAACCCATTGTGGCCCTCGAGTCAAAAAGTTTGCCCACCCCTGGTATATACCAACACCATCACCTCTTGTTCACTTCAGTTGCTAAGGATCTGCTCGCTCCAGAAAGTTCCATTAGATAAGCAATAAAATGTTTTTAAAACTTCTTGGTGCAGGTGTGGCATAGTCTTGGCATTCAAACAAATTTATTTATTTTTGTTGTTGTTGTTAATCCTCATCTGAGGATATTTATCCATTATTTTTTTTTTCTTTTTGGAGAGAGTGAAAGGGAGGGGAGAGACAGAAACATCCATGTGAAGGAACACATCGATTAGTTGCCTCCTGCAGGTGCCCTGACCAGGGCCTGGGATTGAGCCTGCAACAGGTATGTGCCCTTAACCAGAATCAAACCAGGAACCCTTTAATTCATGGGCCAACACTCTATCCACTGAGCCAAACCTGCTAGGGCTCAAACAAATTGTATGTGTGTGTTTGGGGGGGTGTTGATCCTGTCCTTCATGAGACACCCATGAAATGCTCAATTGCTTCTTTATTGTTCCATCATGTTTTTGCTCTAACTAAAACTTGGCAACTCGAGAATCCTAATCCAATAAATCCTTCCCAGGTAGTGGCTGTTCTTTGCCTCACACTGTCTTACCACTGAAGATGGAATTGTGTTTCAGATACACTTCAGTGCCTCATATAGAATCTTGGTTCTTATGAAGAAAAAGAAAAGAAAGAAAAAATAAACAAACTAAAGCCCCTTCAGATCCTGTCACTTATCTGGGAAAAATTATATCAACTTTTTTCCTACCACTATTTCCATCAATATTTCTTATTATGTTAACAGTAAAAAATATCATACCCTTCTCATTCAATGGCACCTACAATCACTCAGTTGCTCAGGTTAATAACATTGGCATTACTTGCACTCCTTTGTAACTGTCCATCAACATCTACATCTATTCACCAAAGAATGTACTCCAAATTCCAAAGATAAGTTGCCACAAATATTCCCCCACCTCCTCCACTATCCATTTGACTTGGACTTCCACAATAGCTTTCTGAGAATTTTATTGTGGTGGTCTGTATAATGGCCCAAAGATATCCATGTCTTAATTCCTGGAACATGTGGATGTTACCTTAGATGTCAAAAAGGACTTTGCAGGTATGATTAATGAAGGATCTTGATGTGGGGACAGTATCTTGGGTTATTCAGGTGGAAGCTAGATGTAAGCACAAGGGTCCTTGCAAGAGAGAGACAAGAAGATCATAGGAGGAAGAAGGAGACAACTGAAGCAAGAATTTGGATTGATGTAAGGAAATGGGCTATAAACCAAAGAATGCTGGTGGTTTTAAGAAGCAAGAAAATGCAAGAAAATGGATTCCCTCCTTTTTATTAACCCCATGAAACTGATTTTGCATTTCTGGTCTCTAGAACTGGGAGGATTAATTTTTATTATTTTCAGGTGTCAAGATTTGGCAATTTTACAGCAACAATAGAAAACTAATACATTTGCCTTTGTCTGCACTTCCACCCTACAATTTTCTGGTGGTACGTTATACAGTGTGTTCCTTGTAACATGCAGATGTTGTCATTCCACTTCTCTGCCCCAAATGCTCTAATAATGTTCCTTTTCAGAACAAGATCCGAAGTCCCTACCATGACCTATAAGGCCTCAAATGGTTTGGCTACCTGTCTTTTATTACTTTACACTCTTTCAGGCCACTCCAGCCACACTGGAGACCATGCTATTCTTTGGACTGGCCTTTGCTGTGCTCCTGCCTCAGTACTTTTTCCTCATTTCATTCATAGCTCAACTGTCTCTTTCTAAGAGGGCCCCTCCCTGAGCGGACATCCACACAGTAGCCTCTATCTCTGTCTTTGACCAGCTTTTTTGTGTGTCATTTCCTCTTTTATTTTTAGCTTTAGTTGCTATTATATTACTTATTAATTTGTCTGTTTTGTTCTTTATCTTCTAGAATGTAATCTCTAGGATGAGTTGAGGGGCTTCATTATTTTAACACCTCTACCACCAGCACTTAGAATAGTGTTTACCTTATAATAGGCAATCAATACATATATGTTGTATGAACTACTTAAGCCCTTATAGTAACTACTATCTGTATTTTTATTTATCTCACATGCTCCTTGTGATGTTCTACCAGGGGTGGGGAGCCTTTTTTCTGCCAAGGGCCATTTGGATATTTATAACATCATTTGCTGGCCATACAAAATTATCACCATAAAAATTATGTTGCTATGAAAAATGCTCCTAAATATATTAAATTTCGAGTCCCATCTGTGGCAGGGCCAGACCAAATGATACAGCCTGAGGACTGGGTGTTCCCCACTCCTGCAAGCACTGTTTATATGCCTTAAAAATAGAAGATTATTTAATCCTCATATGAACTCTGTGAGGTAGGTACTATTTTTTTAACTTAAATTTTTTTTATTTAAATTCTTTATTGTTTAAAGTATTACATGAGTCTCCTTTTTCCCCCATTGACCTCTCCCCAGCCACCCCCAACACCCAATCACATGCCCTCATGCCCCTAGTGTCTGTGTCCATTAGTTATGCTCATATGGATGCATATAAGTCCTTTGGTTGATTTCTTACCCCCTCATAGGTTGTACAGTCTGTTTAATGCCTCTATGTCGGTGGTTCTATTTTTGTCCATCAGTTTATATTGTTCATTATATTCTACAAATGAGTGAGATCATGTGATATTTATCTTTCTATGATTGGCTTGTTTCCCTTAGCATAATGCTCTCCATGTCTATCCATGCTGTTGCAAATGGTAAGAATTCCTTCTTTTTTACAACAGCGTAGTATTCCATTGTGTAGATGTACCACAGGTTTTTAATCCATTCATTTACTGATGGGCACTTAGGCTGTTTCCAAATCTTAGCAATGGTGAATTGTGCTGCTATGAACATAGGGGTGCATATATCCTTTCTGATTGGTGTTTCTGTGTTTTGGGGCTTTATTCCTATAAGTGGGATCACTGGGTCAAATGGAAGTTCCATTTCTATTTCTTTGAGGAAATGCCATACTGTTTTCCACAGTGGCTGCATCAGTTTGCATTCCCACCAACAGTGCAAGAGGGTTCCTTTTTCTCTACATCCTCACCAGTACTTGTCATTTGATTTGTTGATGATAGCCATTCTGACAGGTGTGAGATGGTACCTCATTGTGGTTTTGATTTGCATCTCTCCGATGAGTAGTGACTTTGAGCATGTTTTCATATGTCTCTTGGCCTTCTGTATGTCCTCTTTTGAAAAGTGTCTATTTAGGTCCTTTGCCCATTTTTTGATTGGATTGTTTATCTTCTTTTTGTTAAGTTGTATGCATTCCCTATAAATTTTGGAGCTTTAACCCTTATCAGCGATAACATTGGCAAATATATTCTCCCATGCAGTGGGTTTTCTTGTTGTTTTGTTGATGGTTTCTTTTGCTGTGCAGAAGCTTTTTATTTTGATGTAGTCCCATCTGTTTATTTTCTCCTTAGTTTCCATTGTCCTAGGTGCTATATCAGTAAAGATATTGCTACGACATATGTCTGCTATTTTGCTGGCTATGGATTCTTCTAAGAAAACAATACCATTTACCATTGCAATAAAAAATTAAGATACCTAGGAATAAACTTAACTAAGGAGGTTAAAGACTTGTACTTGGAAAACTATAGGAAGTTGAAAAAAGATAGAGGAACACATAAACAAATGGAAGAATATACTGTGTTCATGGATTGGTAGAATCAACATCATTAAAATGTCCGTACCACCCAAAGCAATTTATAGATTCAATGCAATCCCTATTAAAATACCAATGGCATATTTCCAAGACCTAGAACAAACTCTCCAAAAACTCATCTGGAATAAAAAAAATACCCCGAATAGCTGCAGCAATCTTGAGAAAGAAGAACAAACTTGGAAGGATCACAATACTAGATATCAAACTTTATTACAAAGCCATGGTTCTCAAAACTGCCTGCTACTGGCACAAGAACAGACATATAAACCAATGGAACAGAATAGAGATTCCAGAAATCGACCCAAATCATTATGCTCAATTAATATTTGACAAAGGAGGCAAGAGCATACAATGGAGTCAAGACAGTCTCTTCAATAACTGGTGTTGGAAAAACTGGACAGATATATGCAAAAAAATGACCATCAACTTACACCATACACAAAAATAAACTAAAAATGGATAAAGGACTTAAAAATAAGATGGGAAACCATTGAAATCTTAGGTAGGTACTGTTATTATGTAAATTTTATAGATGAGGGAACTGAGAGATAGACAGGTTACACAATTTGTCTAAAGTCACAGACCTTGTAAGTGATCTGCTTCCAGAGTTCATGTATTTAATCGTTTAAACTATTCTGTCTCTCTAGTAGTTGCATCAAGTAAACATACACTTCTCTAACAACGTCTATTCTTTCTCTAAATATAATGCATTTTATCTATGTTCAATTGTTTTTTATTTGTTATTTTTTTCATCTTTATTGTTGAAAGTATTACATATATCACCATTTTCCCCACATTGACCCCTTCTAGTCTGCCCCCAGACCCTACCCCAGGCCTTCACCACCCTATTTTCTGTGCCCATGGGTTATGCATATGTGCATACAAATTCTTTGGTTGATTTCTTCCCACCAAACCCCACCTTCCCTCTGAGATTCATCAGTCTGTTCCATGTTTCTATGTCTCTGGATCTATTTTGTTCATCAGTTTATTGTGTTCATTAGATTCCACATATAAGTGAGATCATGTGATACATGTATTTCTCTGAATGGCTTATTTCACTTATCACACTACTCTCCAGGTCTCTCCATGATGTCTCAAAGGGCAAGAGATCCTTCTTTTTTCCTGCTGCATAGTATTCCATGATGTAAATGTACCACTGCCTTTGATGGGCACTTGGGTTGTTTCCAGATATTAGCTATTATTAATTGTGCTGCAATGAACACAGGGGTGCATACATACTCTCTGATTGATGTTTGTGGTTTCTTAGGATATATTCCTAGAAGTGGGATCACTGGATCAAATGGCAGTTCCATGTTTAATTTTTTGAGGAAACTCCATATTCTTTTCCATAATGGCTGTACCAGTCTACATTCCCATCAGCAATGTACTAGGGTTCCCTTTTTTCCACATCCTCAACAGCACTTGTCATTTGATTTGTTGATGGTGGCTATTCTGACAGGTATGAGGTGATATCTCATTGTCATTTTAATTTGCATCTCTCTTACAATTAATGTCTTTGAGTATTTTTTCATATGTCTCTTAGCCATCTGTATTAGTATGTCCACTTTGGAGAAGTATTTATTCAGGTCCTTCACCCATTTTTAAATTGGATTGTTTGTCTTCCTTTTGTTGAGTTATATGAGTTCGTTATATATTTAGGAAATTAATCCCTTATCAGATGTATCATTGACGAATATGTTCTCCTATACAGTGGGTTCCCTTTACATTCTGAGGATGGTTCTTTTACTGTGCAGAAGCTTTTAGTTTGATGTAATCCCATTTGTTTATCTTTTCTTCTGACTCTCTTGCCTTAGGATGGATTGGTGAAAATTTAGCTATGTGAGATGCTTATGTTTTCCTCTATTATTTTTATGGTTTCATGACTTATATTTAAGTCTTTTATTTATTCTGAGTTTATTCTTATATATGATGTAGGTTGGTCTTCTAGTTTCATTTTCTGGATATACCTGTCCAATTTTCCAAACACCATTTATTGAAGAGGCTGTCTTCATTCCATTGTATGCTATGTCTCCTTTGTCAAATATTAATTGACCATATTGGAGTGGGTTGATTTCTGGGGTCTCTGTTCTGTTCCACTGATCTATATGCCTGTTTTTGTGCCCATACCTGGCTGTTTTGCATACAATAGCTTTGTAGTATAGTTTGATATCTGGCATGTGATCCCTCCAACTTTGTTCTTCTTTCTCAAGATTCCTGTGATTATTCAGGGTCTTTTTTGGTTCTATATACATTTTTGGAATATTTGTTCTAGATCTGTGAAGTATGTTAATGGTATTTTAACAGAGATTGTGTTGAATCTATAGATTGCTTTGGGTAGTATGGGTATTTTAATTATGTTAATCCTTCCAGTCCATGAACATGGTATATGCTT